>NC_067401.1:251964572-252264572 GCF_016432865.1 Antechinus flavipes
ATAAAAAAAAAGCATGTCTTGTCATCTAGTAATCACATTATGTATGAAAATTTTAGAGTGGATAGGGACCTCAAAGCCCACCTAGTACAAACCTTTCATTTTACTAATAAGACAACTAACTCAATTAAAATTAAGTGATTTGCCTAAGATAATAAGTAGTAGAACTAACATTCAAACCCAACTGGACTTTAACTAAAATTTTCTTTTTTTTATATGCCAGGCATTCCTTATGGTCATTTCACAATCATCTAAAAATAACCAATAGGGGCAGCTAGATGGCTCAATGGATAGAGCACCAGCCCTGAAATCAGGAGGACCTGAGTTTAAATCTAGTCTCAGACACTTAACATGTCCTAACTGTGACCCTGGGCAAGTCCCCAATTGCCTCAGTGAAAAAATAAATAAATAAATAAAGCAAAAATAAATAAAAAATAAAAATAACCAATAGTTTTGGTATGATGTATATCGATCAGACTGAGTATCCAGGCAATATGATGGAGTTCAGGAAAGCTAAACTGTTTTATGTTTCTATCTTAATAGGCATAACTACTTCAGAAGAATTTAATTCTCTCCAACCTTCTAGTGCAGATTGATCGTGAAAGTAATTGTAGCCCATATAAGCATGAATATTCTTATTTTAACTCCTACTCCTATTCTCACTGATGAAT
Organism: Antechinus flavipes; assembly: GCF_016432865.1. Lineage (NCBI taxonomy): Eukaryota > Metazoa > Chordata > Mammalia > Dasyuromorphia > Dasyuridae > Antechinus > Antechinus flavipes. The sequence goes on from NC_067401.1 coordinate 251,965,241, forward strand.
TGAGTCGCAAGAGATTAGTTATATCTCATATTTTAATTTCTAGTGAACACTTTGAGGCAAATCTGTAAGGCCATAAGTTAAAGCTGCCACTAAGGTGCTTTTCCCACAAGATTATCAGTCCAAATTAAATTTATTTAAGCAGCATCAAGTAACTTTTAGAAAGACATTATTAACTGAAATAATAAAAAACAGTTGGTACAATATATGCCACCCTAAAACATTTATAATGTACTCTCTCACCAGTACATATGAAATCCAGAGAAAAGTACTTAGGAAGTACATGTGGCAAAGCTTCTAGTTGCTGGAAGTCTTTCTCTCCTATTTTCATGTAAGCATGCTGTCATCTCCATCTCTTTGAAAGGATCCTCATAAATTGATGAGTCCATTGAAGCCTAGATTCACTACCATTAGCTTATCCAAAAAGGTTTTTAGGATAGGAAGTCCAATATCCTCCAGACCATTTGAAGCTAAAGGTCCTTCTCCAGGTAAAGAGGTGGAATGAAAAGATCTAGTCAAAGGTAAGACCTTTTCTTTCCTCTTCCCTGCCCCCAAAAATTCTTTCTCAGTGATATACTAGAAAACACACTCCCAATTTTTTGAAAAGTTTCCCGTTTTAAGTAATGATGTTTTTACTCAGGTAACGAAAAATCAGAGTCAATTGGAACAGACCTCTTGTCTGGCAATATTTTATTTCATCAAATGGCTTTCAAAGATTTTTCTTATCTAATCTAAGGTCTTTTGATTGATGGATTAATTGAAATATATTCAACTTAAAAGTTGGGATTGTTTTGACTCCAACCTGACCCATAAGAATGTTCATTGACTCATAAAAATACTTATTGAAAAGCTGCCATGACTAACTCACTGCCATGACTAACTTTAATCTTCAAAAATGTTTATTGAGATTCCATTTTGCTATTTTCACAACTGAGTCCTGTGAAACAGAGGATGGATTTCCACTGAGGTAACAAGACATTTCATTCATATTAGTCCTTTCACTTGAGAAGTTGCAGATGATGCATGTATAAAGCCACATTTAAGGTAAATTTCAAATACTGCCTCAGATATGACTCATTAGCTAAATAAATCACTTAATGTCACTCAGCCTCACTGTCCTTATCTGTAAATCAGGGATAATAATAGCATCTATCTCATAGGATTGTTCTTAGGATTAAATGATATTATAACATTCAACTTTTTGGAAATATTAAAGAGGTATATTAAATTTTACTATTATTATTTTACTTGAGATTTACTTGAGGCTTTACTAAGTTTAAGAAAATTGCTGTATACAAGAAGCTACATAGAGAAATCAATCTGAAGCCTGAGAGTCTGATGTTTCCATAGGCTATTAAAAAAAAAGAAAAGAAAAGAAAGGCTTTTATTACTCACTAATGGATTTCACCTGAAGAACATACAAACTGAGCATTTTAAATGGAACATTTTCCCATGGAGTTATCACAGGGGCATCTATTCATTAACTGCTCTGGGGAAGAGATAAGTGTCCACATTTTGTGAACCACGGGTACATTTTTTCAGTAGCACACACACTTCTCATGGATATGATTTTGAATCTGGTGTATTTTTCCTTCTAGAGACAATGCCCAACAATTCAGTAGATAAAAACAGTGAATGGGTTGTAGGTTTTTTTTTTTTTCTTCACTTTCATAGTCACTCCCAGGTTAGAAAAAGTTTTTCAAGGATAGGAAATTTATCAGATGCAATAAACCTAACAATTAGAAAAACTAGGTTTGCAGAGACAAACTCAGAGTTGTATTTGACTACTAGTTCCTGGGAACCATTAGTAAACAACTTTCTATTTTACCTGAATGAACAAAGCCCTTTTTTGAAAGATCACATGCATTTATTGTTAAGTTTCAAAGAAGGAACCTAGCAAAATGACAGTCCTGATTGAATAGAGAATTAATAATATTGAGGTGTTTATTTTTTTCTATCATGTCATGAACAAAACAAACATAATCATATGGCAGTCAAAAAGAAAATATTATTAGGATAACATTTAAAAAAAATAAAATGTACTTAAGTGGGTAAATGAAAATAAGTAGTCTCTACCAAAGGTTTCTTTCTAGAATTTTCAATCAGGACTTTGCTTTCTTCTCATTAATATGTACTTAACCAAATTCTTCTAAAAATTGTCAAATTTACTGGGAAATGAATATAAACTGCTTGGATTTTTGTTTTTCTTCCCAGGTTATTTATACCTTCTGAATCCAATTCTCTCTGTGCAACAAGAGAACTGTTCAGTTCTGCACAATATATATTGTATCTAGGATATACTGTAACCTATTTAACATGTATAGGACTGCTTGCCATCTGGGGGAGGAGGGGAGAAAAGGAGGGGGAAATCAGAACAGAAGAGAGTGCAAGGGATAATGTAAAAAATTACCCTGGCATGGGTTCTGTCAATAAAAAGTTATTCAAAAAAATAAATAAATAAATAAAGATTGTCAAATTTGAGAAGTAATTGTAAGTGCATTTCTCAAATTTATGGATGTGATTTTGAATCTGATTTATTTTTTCTTCCAGAGACAATGTCCAACAACTAAACAGAAAGGAAAAAAGCGAATAAACAACATTGCAAGTCCTTCACAAGAATAGCAGTTTGATGATTCACTTAAAAGTAAATGGCCAAATTAATATTAAATGTCTATATAAATATCACATTCAAGATATTTTAAATTAGTTTTAGAAGTCATCATAATATGTTGTTGTTGTTTTTTAAGTACTATGTTTACAAACAGAGGTACTGGGTTTAAATCCCAGTTCTGTTACATAGGCAGGGCATATATTTAGAATTAGAAGGAAAATTCATGATTATTTAGTTAAGATAAGATGAAAAGAGAAAACTCTCTCAAGGTCAAATGAGGAATAAATATCATCAGTGGGATCAGAACTAAGGTAAAATGAAGATGGAAATATAACATTAGGTGAGATTTGTAGTCCTTGTCAGTTCCAAATCTATAGTGCTAAATTATAAATAAGGAGATTTTTTGAGGAAATGTTCAGGGCACAATTTATTTCAGTGGAAGAATGTTACAGTTTAAGAAGATTTGAATTAACAATCTCTACTGACTAGTGGGCCTTGTCTACTTGCAATTCCACAGAACAGATGTCCCTCCCAGGATAAGGTGGTCACCTCTAATCTAAAGTTTTGATTGACACTACCTTCCTCCTCTCCCTTCTGATTAAAGATCTAGAGGGTAGATACCAATCATTTCCCAATGCCTTCTTTTAGAGGAGCAGAAACTGGACTCCATTTTGCATCTGCTATCCTGCCTGGTTTCAAGTCTATAAAATAAGATAACTCTTTGTTACCTCCCTGATATCCTCTTCTCCCCTCTTTCTTATTTTCATTTGTAGGTTGTCTCTGACTTTAGAGGGCAGGGACGGTCTTTCTTTCCATTTATTGCATCCCTAGTGTCTAACTCTTACTTGTCACAAAGCAAGCCTTAATAAATATTTATTGGAGTTCTCAAAGACTACACCAACACAGTATAAGCTCTGACAAGTTTTCTAACATATAGAAGCTTTTAGCTGGATTAATGATATGATTTAGGAGAGCAATTCCTAATTCCAAATGATGTATTGGAGATTCAGCACCAAATATTGGGGTTCAGTCATATGAAGAATTCACAATGGCCATTCTCTTTGGCAAAAAAAAAAAATAGGTTTATTTAGAAAGGATTACAGACCCAAACAAAAACCATATGATCATCTCAATAGATGCAGAAAAAGCATTTGATAAAATCCAACAGCTATTCCTAATAAAAACACTTGAGAGCATAGGAATAAAAGGACTTTTCCTTAAAATAGTCAGGAGCATATATTTAAAACCTTCAGTAAGCATCATATGCAATGGGGAAAAACTGGAACCTTTCCCAGTAAGATCTGGAGTGAAGCAAGGTTGCCCACTATCACCATTATTATTCAATATTGTATTAGAAACACTAGCCTCGGCAATAAGAGTCGAGAAAGATATTAAAGGAATTAGAGTAGGCAATGAGGAAACCAAACTATCACTCTTTGCAGATGATATGATGGTATACCTAGAGAACCCCAGAGATTCTGCTAAAAAGCTATTAGAAATAATTCATAATTTTAGCAAAGTAGCTGGCTACAAAATAAATCCCCATAAATCCTCAGCATTTTTATACACCACCAACAAAATCCAAGAGCAAGAGATACAAAGAAAAATTCCATTCAAAATAACTGTTGATAGCATAAAATATTTGGGAATCTATCTACCAAAGGAAAGTCAGGAATTATTTGAGCAAAATTACAAAAAAGTTTCCACACAAATAAAGTCAGACTTAAATAATTGGAAAAATATTAAGTGCTCTTGGATAGGCCGAGCAAATATAATAAAGATGACAATACTCCCTAAACTAATCTATTTATTTAGTGCTATACCAATCAGACTTCCAAGAAAATATTTTAATGATTTAGAAAAAATAACAACAAAATTCATATAGAACAATAAAAAGTCGAGAATCTCAAGGGAATTAATGAAAAAAAAAAATCAAATGAAGGTGGCCTAGCTGTACCTGATCTAAAATTATATTATAAAGCAGCAGTCACCAAAACCATTTGGTATTGGCTAAGAAATAGATTAGTTGATCAGTGGAAAAGGTTAGGTTCACAAGACAGAATAGTCAACTATAGCAATCTAGTGTTTGACAAACCCAAAGATTCTAACTTTTGGGATAAGATTTCATTATTTGATAAAAACTGCTGGGATAACTGGAATTAGTATGGCAGAAATTAGGCAAGGACCCACACTTAACACTATATACCAAGATAAGATCAAAATGGGTCCATGATCTAGGCATAAAGAACGAGATTATAAATAAATTAGAGGAACATAGGATAGTTTATCTCTCAGACTTGTGGAGGAGAAACAAATTTGTAACCAAAGATGAACTAGAGACCATTACTGATCACAAAATAGAAAATTTTGATTATATCAAATTAAAAAGCCTTTGTACAAACAGAACAAATGCAAACAAGATTAGTAGGGACGCAACAAACTGGGAAAACATCTTTACAATTAAAGGTTCTGATAAAGGCCTCGTTTCCAAAATATATAGAGAACTGACTCAAATTTATAAAAAATCAAGCCATTCTCCAATTGATAAATGGTCAAAGAATATGAACAGACAATTTTCAGATGATGAAATTGAAACTATTACCACTCACATGAAAGAGTGTTCCAAATCACTATTGATCAGAGAAATGCAAATTAAGACAACTCTGAGATATCACTACACACCTGTCAGATTGGCTAAGATGACAGGAAAAAATAATGATGAATGTTGGAGGGGATGAGGGAAAACGGGGACACTGATGCATTGTTGGTGGAGTTGTGAACGAATCCAACCATTCTGGAGAGCAATCTGGAATTATGCCCCAAAAGTTATCAAACTGTGCATACCCTTTGATCCAGCAGTGCTACTACTGGGCTTATACCCCAAAGAGATACTAAAGAAGGGAAAGGGACATATATGTGCCAAAATGTTTGTGGCAGCCCTGTTTGTAGTGGCTAGAGACTGGAAAATGAATGGATGCCCATCAATTGGAGAATGGCTGGGTAAATTGTGGTATATGAATGTTATGAAATATTATTGTTCTGTAAGAAATGACCAGCAGGATGAATACAGAGAGGCTTGGAGAGACCTACATGGACTGATGCTAAGTGAGATGAGCAGAACCAGGAGATCATTATACACTTCGACAACAATATTGTATGAGGATGTATTCTGATGGAAGTGGATTTCTATGACAAAGAGACCTAACTGAGTTTCAATGGATAAATGATGGACAGAAACAGCTACACCCAAAGAAGGAACACTGGGAAACAAATGTGAACTATTTGCATTTTTGATTTTCTTCCCGAGTTATTTTTATCTTCTGAATCCAATTCTCCCTGTGCAACAGGAGAACTGTTTGGTTCTGCAAATATGTATTATATCTAGGATATACTGCAATATATTTAACATATATAGGACTGCTTGCCATCTTGGGAGGGGGGTGGAGGGAGGGAGGGGAAAAAATGAAACATAAGCGAGTGCAAGGGATAATGTTGTAAAAAATTACCCTGGCATGGATTCTGTCAATACAAAGTTATTATTAAATAAAATTAAATAAAAAAAAATAGAAAGGATTACAGACAAAAAGAAGAGATACAATAGACACCAAGAATAGTAAATATGAAATAGAGTTGAGAAAGAATATAACAATTGAGAGTGGAAAAAACAAATTTCTTGTTAGAACTGAATGGGATAAATGGAGTGAAGACCTCTCATAAGAATGTGGCCTCAACCTATACTTATCACATGGGTTTAAGAAAGAATGCAAATTTTGGACAGGAGATAGAAACTATTGTAAAGATTTTGAGAATCTAGGATGGTGAAATTTTTGAGGGGAATGAATTTTCTTCCAAAAATGTGACCTAAATTTATGTATTTAAATTTAAATATTATATGATTAGCATTACTTTTGATATATTTGGAAATAAGATTTTAGAAATATGTGTGCATTGATATTGAAGTAATGTTACTAGAAATTTAAATTTGTATCTGATTTGATTTTAAGTAAAAAGTTGGATATTAAAACAAAGTTCTCTGGTAACTTACCTAAAGAAATCATGTTTGTATTTCCTAATTAGATGAAATATATTTAAACTACCATGTTGCTTTCTAAATTGCACATTGAGTAATTTGTAAAAATTGTATGAGCTGTGCATTAATATTTTTGTCAGCCCTCCAAGGACATGTGACAAAAATTTTGTGAAATCTGGTTCAAAATTATTTAGATATTACCTATATTCTGAATCTTAAGGTTGGTCTTGCTTTCTCCCTATACCCCACCCCACCCCCACAAAAAAAAAAAAGTGATTTAAAAGCAAGAAAGGTTGCTTGGAAAATCAATAGATAAGATTGAAGATTTTGAAGGAACTCCAAGACCAACTACCCCCAATCCTTGTTGCAAGTATGGGTGCATACTTGAATGGAATAGAGAAAGAAAGGAAATGTATTCAGCATTATGTAGATGTTAAAAGCAAGTAGAAGAAAGCATGAAAGTATTGGATCAGAATAAAAAAGAAAAATAGAAAAGTAACAGGGTGAATGAAGGATCTGAAAGCTTGAGGAATTTTAGGGAAATAGAAAAGCAGTTCGCTGCTACTTTAAAAACTCTAACAGCAAACAACTGGTACTTAATTCTTTCCAGGTTCAGAAAAGGAAGGAGAAAAGGGTTGTAAGATATTGAAGCAAACAAACAAACAAACAAAAAAACTTTGAAGGATATTGGTAATTACCTAATGGGAGGAGAATGTTAAATAAAGATATGATTAGGATGTGTGGTGTCTTTTTATTAGGGAAGACATTTTGGTCCTCAAGCAAAACAATTTGGAAAGGCAGAACCAAGATGATAGAGTAAAGGCAAGGGCTCATACAACTTTCCCTCAGGCCCCTTTGGGTGATGTTTTGTTTTTGTTTTTGTTTTTAAACATCAGAACATTCAAAAAGCTGAGTAGAACATTTTCTGACTGAAGGTACCTTGAAAGGTCAGCAGAAAAAGTCTGTGATACCATGGTGGCTAATATTCTTTGTCTTTGGGTAGGATTTTACTCTCTGAGTAGATTTTCGCATTAGATTGTAAGACTGGACATCCCCAACCAATGAGTAAAGAGGTCAGAAGAAGGGGTGGGAGAGTGGGGGTGGGGGGAATTTCCACATTAGAGTCTATATAATCCTGTATTGGCAGTTTGTGCTTTGCACTTCTACACTGACACTATTGTCTTTGGGAGCAGCCCTTTCTTAAGAGATTGTAATCCTTTTTGCTTTTTACCTTGAGAGTCTCTGGTTTTAATTTAGGTAAGGGTCACTGCCCTACACAGAACTCACAATTAACCAGGAGTGTAATGTCATGGCTACCTTTCTGGAAGTCCTCCGGAAGGGCCTTAATCTCAGCAAGATAGATACCACGAGAATGAACATGAATAGAGTCCAAAGCCTTTACCTTTACTTTACCCAAGTCTTGTCTCTTACACAGACTGTGTATGTCATAGTCTGACCCAGTCTTAATCTGACCCAGTCTCCTCCAGCAATCTAACAGTCTACAGTCTCTGTCAGTCTTCTTCTCATTCTTTGTCCACAGTTTAAACACCCTATTACAATTACATCATCACTGAATATGTGAAGTAGAGAACCATTATATCACCACACTAAGTAATAAATATATATGTGAACTAGGAAATCATTATCTCAACAATTCCACTAAGTTAACAACTTGTTTCAAGTATACTTCTCCAGAGTTCCAGCTCTCTACATAGGAGAAAGGAAACACCCACCAGATTGGAGTATTCCCTTACCTGGCAGGCTAAATCAGTAGAGGAGGTAAGTGCTTTAAAAAGAGTTATTTAGCTGTAATAAGGAGAAAGATGCCATAAGGAATGGTGGGAAAATAAATGGAGAGACAGCACATGGCATAGGAGAAGTAAGGAAAGATCACAAGGGAATAAATCATGGGTTTGCCTTAACTCTGATTTCTGGTTGGACACAGCAATGTGAGGTTACCCACAACCTCCATACAGGATGGGACTATAAGGTTAAACTGATGCCCACCTAGCACCCTTCCCTGCTTGCCTCAGGGTATAGTTTTATCAAAAATTCAAGCTCTCTTTACTAACCCACCTAGTAACCTAGAACCTTATCACTAACATACTTAGTGTTCTTAATTACAGAGAGAAAGGTTTCCTGCTGATGAGTTGTTTTTTTTTTTTTTTAACCATAGCAAATGGTGATACATATTAAAATTTAAAAATTGGCCTTATTTCTATGTAATATTCATCTGCTTCCACAATCATGGTGGCAAAATGGTAGAAAAGATGGTAAAGGATGCTAAGAATCAGTTTTCAAGTTATCAATGAATTTTAATTGGATTATTGGATACTATAAATGTGAATTAGATAATTACAATGAGTGGGCATATTCAAACCAAACCTGAGAAAGAAGGAAGTTGAAATCAAATGGAAGGTTGACAAGCAGGTTCTTCTTGGAGAGGCAAACAAAGGAATTGGAGTAGATTTTATTGTTCCTTAAAAGGAATGAACATGATTTCCTGAAATATGTGGTTATTGTCTATTGCAGAAGTAACAATAGGTGTAAGCAAAAATCTATTGGAAATTTTTTTTTTCTCTTAAAACTAACTAAAGTTCTCCTTGTCAGAATTTAAGTTCAGGGTTTGAATAAAGAAGAATAGCTCATCAACTTTTTTTAAGCCTTTATTTATTCAAGAAAATTTATCTTAATTGCTAAAAATATAACTAAGAATTGGATATTTTACTTATCAGGGTTCTGTGATCTACAATAATTAAGTGACATAACCAAAGTCACATAGCTAGTTATTGGAAAAGCTAAGACTTATCGTAAGGTCTCCTGACTCTCAGTCTAGTGCTCCTTCATTCAGATATCTGACAGCAATCATTTATTAAGTGACCACTAAAGTCCAAGACTAAGTCATACTCTTGGAAGTTTAATACTAAAGGGGAACCTAGAGAGTATCACATGTAACATTACATGGACTACCAATTTTCACCCAAGTGGGATGCAAATCTACTTCTTCCTTCTCAAATGACTTAGACATCATTTCAGGAAAGGTAATATGACATAGTAGAAAGAGCTGACCTCTGAGTAAACATCTGAGTTTAAGGTCTACCTCTGCTACATACAATGTGACCCTATACAAGTAATTTATCTTCTAAGTGTCCCATGAAACTCTCTAAGACTATGAATTGCATCCAAGGTGTTACCCTGCATTGAGTTTCCCAGCATATTAGATATAAGATTTATGGGAAGGTATATATAAGAAAGACAGAGAAGGAAGACAGGTACAGATGAATTATGATCTATATTTTTTTGAAGAAGTAGTAACATCAATGGCAACACAAATCCTTTGAGAACAATGGAAATATCAAAATAATTAGAAGGTACATTTCTTTAAAAGTATGAAAAAAAATACATCATTTGTCTGACCTTTGCAATAGATCATTGCCATAAATTACCCAAATGCCCTTGAGATAATACTAATTCATTAGTATAGTTCAGCATTAAAAAGCCATGTGAATGATGTTTATATTTAGTTAAACTACTTGGGGAAATTTTTGGTATTTCATGAACTTAAAAGCTATTTTATAATATCATAAAAGGAGTGCTGAACAAAGATCCAGAAGTTCTGACCACTAATCCCAGCTGAAGGAAATCACTTGGTGAAGATAATTCTCCATGACATTATAGAAAAATTTCAGAGAATTAGAGAATTTTAGAGTGAAGAAAGACTTTGGAAAGTATCTAGTCAAAACTCTCAAGCAAGAAATAATTATAACAATAACCTCTATATTTTTAATTTCAATATATCTATCTCCTTTAAAATATCAATGTTCATTTTGTAAATAACTACCTCTAATCAAATTCCACTATATTTAGCCTATCAAAAAACTGGAGATAATCACCTGCAAAATAGAATCATCCATATTAATTGATTTTTAGAGATTATAGTGGAAAACAGTTGCAATCAATTTCCAGCTTTTAGTATGAGCTCTGTGGTAAATTAGTTGGGTGATTAAGCAAATTTCTTTGCATCCCTGTTTACCTGGGTTTACCTGTTTGCATCTGTAATGAGGGAGTTGGATTAGACAGTCTCTAAAAGTTCTTAATCTGAGGTCCATGAACTTGTTTTAAAATATATTTGGAAAACTATGTCCCAATATAATTTCTTTGTTTTGTAATCTGATGTTATTTTATTTCATGCATTTAAAACATTTTTCTCAGAAGGGATCTATAGGTTTCACCAGATGGACAAAATAATTCATGGCACAAGAGCAGGTTAAGAATTCTTGTTTTATGGCCTTTTTTAGATTGGACACACCCTCCCACACCTCTTATTATCTCCTGAAGCTTGAAACAGTGCATTCTGAACCCTGAAATCAGAACCCTACTTTAACAAAGAGTTCAAAACAAAGTAATAGCTGAAAAAATGAGCAAACAGAAAAAAAATTCTGACTACAATAAGTTACTTTGGTGACAAGTAAGATCAAAAGACACACTCAGAAGAGGATAACAAAGTCAAAGATTCTATATCCAAAGCCTCCAAGAAAAATAAGAATTGCTCACAGGTCATGGAAGAGCTCAAAAGAGATTTTGAAAACTAAGTAGGAGAAATAGAGGAAAAATTGGGAAGAGAACTAAGAATGGAGCAAAAGGAAATACAAAAAGCTAATGAGGAGAAGAATGTCTTAAAAAGCAAGATTGGTCAAATGGGAAAGGAAGCACAAAAATTCACTGAGGAAAATAATTCCTTGAAAATTAGAATTGAGCAAATGGAAGCTGATGACTTTATGAGAAATAAAGAAACAATCAAGCAAAACAAAAAGAATGGGAAAAAAAAGTGAAATGTCTCATTGGTAAAATAACTGACTTGGAAAATAGATCCAAGAGAAATAATTTTAAATTTAGTGTCCTACCTGAAAACCATGATCAAAAAAAAAAAAAAAAAAAAAAAAAAAAAAAAAAAAAAGAATAGAGACATCATCTTTCTTTTTTTTAAATTATAGCTTTTTATTTATAAAATATATGCATGGATAATTTTTCAGCATTGACCCTTGCAAAACCTTCTGTTCCAATTTGTCCCCTCCTTCCCTCCACCCCCTTCCCTAAATGGCAGATAGACCAATACATGTTAAATATGTTAAAGTATAGAGACATCATCTTTCAAGAAATTGTCAAGGAAATTTGTCCTGGTATTCTAGAATCAGAGGATACAATGGAAACTGAAGGAATCCATCAATCACTTCCTGAAAGAGATTACAAGATGAAAACTCTCAGAAAGATTGTAACCAAATTTTGAAACTACCAAGTCAAGGAGATAATATTACAAGCATCAAGAAAGGAAAAAATCAAGAATAGTGGAGCCACAGTCAAAATAACACAAGATTTAGTAGCTTCTACATTAAAGGACTTGGAGGGCTTGGAATATGACATTCCAGAGAGCAAGGGAACTAGGATTATAAGCAAGAATCATCTCTCCAATAAAACTGAGTATAATCCTTCAGAGAAAAATATGGAAATTCAATGAAATAGAGGACTTTCAAGCATTTGTGATGAAAAGATTAGAGCAGAATAGAAAATTTGATTTTCAAATATAGGACTCAGGAGCAGCAAAGGATGTAATCAGGAAAGGGATATCATAAGAGACTTAATAAATTTTATCAGTTTTCATTCCTACATGGGAGGATGATACTTATAATTCATGAGAACTTTATGAACTTTCTTGTTATGATGGTTAGAAGAAATATATATATATATGTAGACAGAAGGCATAGGTGTGAGTTGAATATGAAGGGATAAAATCTAAAAATTAAAACTTGGAAAATGAAGCCTTCATTAGAGAAACTTACTTCAAAATTATTTTCCCAATTACTATTGCTAACTATATTCACACACATACACCCCATCCCATTTATTCTATTATCTCTCTCTCTCTCTCCTTTCACCTTGATCCTCTTTAAAAGTGTTTCGGTACTATACACTCTCTGCTCCAAAATGCCCTCTCTTTTATCACCTCTTCCCTTCCTGTATCCCCTTCCTCTCTTATTTTTCTGCAGGATAAGATAGATGTCTATTTATATAGAGTATATATGTTATTTCTCCTTTGAGCCAGTTCTAACAAGAGTAAGTTTCATTCCCTCCCTCCCCCTCAGAAAACCTGAAACTCCATGAACTCAAGCAAAATGAAATGCACTGGGTACAAAATAATTAGCAATGTTGTGGAATGATTAGCTGTGAACGACCTTGCTATTCTCAGAAATACAATGATCCAAAACTATTCTGAAGGACTTATGATGAAAAATGATATCTATGCTGAGAGAAAGAGTTGATTGTGTCTGAATAAAAAAAGAAACATACTTTTTTTTTTTACTTCATTTTTCTTGAGGATTTTTTTGGGGGGCAGGGGGAGAAGATCTATGTTTTCTTTCACAACATGACTTCTATGAAAATGTTTTACATAACTTTACATGTGTCTTCTGAACAAAAAGATGGGGATGGGGAGGAAGAGAGAGAATTTGGAACTCGAAGTTTTAAAAACAAATGTAAGAAAATTTATATGTAACGGGGAAAAATAAAAATATTTTTAAAAAACAAGGTGGACATTATTGAAATGAAAATATATTTTATATAGAAGAAGTTTGAGAATAGAGACAGAAAAAAATCCTCGTGAAAATTTGGGGATAATATATGCAGAAAATATCAATTAACATTAAGTATCAGCATCAGTTAATGTAAATCTTTCCAGGCCTTTCTAAAATTAGTTTGTTCATCATTTTTGATAGAACAATAATATTCCATTCTCTTCATGTACCATGACTTGTTCAGCCATTCTCCAATTGATGGGCATCCACTCCTTTTCCAATTCTTTGCTACCACAAAAAGCTGCAACAAACATTTTTGCACATGTGGGTCCTTTCCCCTCCTTTATTATTTCCTTGGGATACAGACACAGTAATGGCACTGCTGGGTCAAAGAGTATGCACAGTTTGATAGACCTTTGGACAAAGTTCCAGATTGCTCTCCAGAATGGTTGGATCATTTCACAATTCCACCAACAATGCATTATTGTCCCAAAAGACAAGACAAGACAAGACAATTGCATCTTAGCCAATCTGAGAGATGTGAGGTGGTACCTCAGAGTTGTTTTAATTTGCATTTCTCTAATCAATAGTGATTTAGAGCATTTTTTTCATATAACCATAGATGGCTTTAATTTCATTATCTGAAAATTTGTCTGTTCATATCCTTTGGCCATTTTTCAATTGGGGAATGACTTGTATTCATATAAATTTGACACAGTTCTTTATATATTTTAGAAATGAGATCTTTATCAGAAATACTGGCTTTATCAGAAATACCCCCCCCCCAGCTTTGTATTTCACTTTTAATTTTGTTTCAATTGGTTTTGTTAGTATAAACTCTTTTTAATTTCATTTAATCAAAGTTGTCCATTTGGCCTTTCATAATGTTCTCCAGTTCTTCTTTGGTTATAAATTCTTCCCTTCTCCAAAGATCTGATAGCTAAATTATCCCCTGTTTTCCTAATTTGTTTATGGTATCATCCTTTATGTCCAAATCATGTATCCATTTTGGCCTTATTTTGCTATGGGGTAACTGCTTATTTCAGTCTGCATAATTTTCTCTAAATATCCTTAGGTTTCTCTGGTTTCCTTATAGTCATTTCTTGCTGCATAATAATACTTCATTATGTTTACATACCATCCTTTTATTCTTGATATTCAGGTGGAAAACACTTTGTTTTCCAATTCTTTGCTACTATAGAAAACAGCTATGACTATTTTAATATATGCATTTAAATATATGAATAAATTAGTATATGCATAATAAATATGAATATTTAATATAAAATAAAAATATATTTTAATATATATCCATAAAGATATGGATCTGTCTTTGACTTTTTTGGGATTCAGAAAGGCATCCCATAGAAAGAAGTAACTAAGCTGAAGAAAGCTAAGTATTTTTAGAACAAAGATGAGAAGGAAGGGAGTAAGAGAATAATACAAAATAAGTATAAAGAGGTATGTTGTCACCTGATTCTGAAATATTTTAAGATCAAAGAATTTTTATATTAACCTAAAGTCAATAAGGAGCCACTAAAGGTTCTTAGCAGATGAGTGACATAGATCTTTGCTTTAAAAAGATAATTTCCACATAATTTGTGGAAAATTGAATGGAGAGGAGAGATTCTTAAAATAGAAAACAAAAGTGAGTTTTTCACACTTTGGTTTCGAGATGATGAGTACCTGAGGTAGGATAATGATTATGTTAATAGAAAGAACTGAATGAACAAAATTCTACCAATACTTCAGTAATGATTTAATCTAGAAGGTGCCCAAAAATTTTGGTAGCAATTTTAAGCTACCAAAACTTAACAAATTGAACAAAGACTTTTGGGACACTAAATTAGGTGAATGTAACCACCACATTTGGACTCAATACAAAGTTACAGATATGCGATATGAAGAACTGGAAAAGCACTGAAGAAGATGACATAGGAAGCATTATGGTGTACAAGAAGCAGCACTGAATTCAAATCAGAGGGTCTAGATTCAAATCCCAGATCTGATCTTTGTAATTGTTGCAATCTTGGTCACAACCTAGGCCTCAGTTCTTTCAAGTAGGTTCTAAAGTCCCTTCGAGTTCTAAATCTTTGATCCTACAACAAATAAGGAAGAGTAGTCAGACTTGATCAAATACACACAGAAAAAAAAACTTTGCAAGAGTTAACACCATTAAAAAAAAAATCAACACAAAATCATCATGCTTGCATACATTATCCTTTCTAGTAAATTGTATATCTGTGAGAGATTATGAAAATAGCATATAAAACCCTGGCTGCTCCTTTTTCACATTTTCCTCAAGCACATACAAAAGAAAGGAAAAAATAAAAGGACACATACATATATACATATATATACATATATATACATATATATATATATATGACTGAGAAAGGTATTATGAATAGTGAAATAGAAAAGGGAAGAGAGCATTGGATTTGAAATCAGGAAAATCTGAATTCAAATCTCACTTAGGGAACTTATTAATTGTTTGACCTTGTTTTGCTTCTATAATTTGCTCTTCTGCAAATATAGGGATGATGATACAGTTACCTTCCAAAATTGTTGCAAGGAGTACATAAGGGAAAATTAAAATGTTTCACAGACTTTATAGTAATATAAATGTCAACAATTAACTGCAATTACTAACATACATGGCTTCTTCTAATTTCTGTATAACTTTTATTAGATTGATCTGTGCATCTGTAAAAAGACAAAGAGGTTTTTCACTGATCCAAGTAGGAATCATTGTATTTTTTGCACTTGAATTCTTAAGAAATTAATTCAATATCTGTCATATAGTAGATCCTAAACAAATATTTGTTGACTGACTTTGATTGACTGATAAAATATAGGTAATTATGGAATAGTACTATTCTATATAAGAAATGATGAGCTCAACAATCTTAGAAAAACATGGAAAAATTTATGAAATAATGAAGAGTGAAATGAGCAGAACCAAGAGAAAATTGTGTATAGTAATAGCAATATTGTTTTAAGAATGACTTTCAGCAGCTATTGTTATTATTATAAATACCCAAATTAGCTATAAAAGACATAACTTCCAGAGAAAGAATTGATAGAAGTACATACAGAATGATTTTACATACAATGCATACATTACACATGTGCATGTATATATACATATATATGATCTTGTTATATGTACACACATCTATTTATGTCTAATGATATCTAATGATAGTCATCTCTAAGGCTGGGGGAGAAAGGAGGAAAGAAAGTAAAGAAAAATGAAATTTATATGTTAACTATTATATATTTAAAAAGGAATAGTAAGATGTACACAATAGATTTGCAGTTTCATGTGCAAACATTTTTATTATACTATATTCCAAAAACTCTTGTTTTATTCCATAAATTAAAAATGAAACAATTTATTTTAAAGTGTCTGAGGTTAGATTTGAATTTACATCTTCCTGACTCTAGGACCAGGACTCAATTCATTGTGCCAACTGAAGTCTAAATATGAACCTGTCTGTTTATTGATCCTGAATCTTTAATTCCTTCACTACACTACACTACATAAGTCTATGTCTCTCAATCAACTCTGACTTTGAAGGTAGATACTTCAATAGGTGCATATTTATAAATGCTCAGTCTCTATGATTCTTTGTCTACTACATCTCTTTCATATGTCCCCTTCTTAAGGGACCATCAGCTTGGTTCAGGTCTCACCACTCCTAACTCAAAGTTTTACTATGCCTAAATTCTCTTTTTGTCTCTGCTCTTTCCCATCTCTGATCCTCTCAATACAAGTGACAAAGTGGTTCTGAACATTTCCCTCCTCCCTTGTCCCCTTGTCCTTAAAAAATACTTGTTGATTAACTCTGACTGAATAATAAAATCTAATTTAACAGGTGATTTGCCCATATTACTGCTGTATTCAAATCAAACCTCTCTATTTACTACTAAATTTGGCTATGCCTTTTTCCAAGCTTATTATCCATTACTGTTGTCCATACACTCTACCTTATAACCAAACTGATCTTATTCTTACTTACACAAAGCATTTCATCTACCATTTTTGTAATTTTGCAGACTGTATATTATGCCTAAAATGCACTCTCTTCTCACTTCTACCTCCCTAAATTCTTAGTTCTCTTCAAAACTCAACTTATATGTTATCTCCTACATCCTTTTCTGATACCCTGCCCCAGTTATTTTCTCATTCAAAACAAATTATAAAAACTATACATATGCATGTTATACATTTGTACATACATGTTTGCATACATTGTCTTCAATAGAATGCAAGTTCCTTGAGGGAAATGGATGTTTCACTTGTGTCTTTATAGTCTCAGAAATAAGAACTAATTATGGCACATAGTAGATACATGATAAGTGCCTGCTAATTGATTAATGTATTCTGCTAAGATTTTTCTGATGAAAGAATACCTATTCTCTTCTCATCTTGTTTTGATGTTTGCCTATACCATATCCTGAGGATTCACAAAAATATGAACATGGCCAAATATTAATAATTACTAGTCTCTTTTTGTTCCTTCTTCTGTTCCACGTTCCCCCCCAAAAAAACCTTCCAGATATTTTTGGGATCTTCTCCTCTTTAAGACAGCCTAAAAATGGTCTCTGAGTTACTCTGAAATAAAATAACCCCAAATCCAATTTCCTTCAAAGGTATTACATCAAGTTCAAGAGATCTTCCTGACTTTTATCTTTTCAATTGCCAATGCCACCTTCTCATATAGCATATTCTTTATTGAGACCCAATTGTGCATCCAATATTGGAGTACAGCTGTGGTAAGCTCAATTCTGTCAATATAAGAAAAATGCTATAGAAATATAGAAATATGTTTCATTGTTTCTTTTCTTGCAGTGTCATCCAAAAAATGTTCTCTTCCATATGTCAAATTCTTTATAGTCTCTATTTTCTTCCATATGATTTTTGCTCTTTTGTGAGGATATAATGTTCATAATATTATCTTTCACAAAAATTTATAAGTAACCTTGTGCTCTAAATCTTGGTAATTATGTATATTTGCTAAAATAATAATATATCATATACTGCAACATATCTAACATATATAGGACTGCTTGCCATCTAGGGGAGGGGGTGGAGGGAGGGAGGGGAAAAATCGGAACAGAAGCGAGTGCAAGGGATAATGTTGTAAAAAAAATTACCCTGGCATGGATTCTGTCAATATAAAGTTATTATAAAATTAAATTAAATTAAAAAAATAAAATAATAATATAGCAAGTATTTGCTAACTAATGTGGTTTCTAGGCAACTTGGGCTGCTATTGGGATTGGAGATTGAACTTCTCTAAGAAGAAGAATAATCAAAGTCAACATCTTCACTTCTACCCATTTTTCATTTTTTCAGAGTTCTCAGCTTGTTGAAATAGGTCAGATTGAAGCTACTATAAATAGCATACAGCAAGATCATATATCTATATTTTATCATTAGCTGCTATATTCTTGAAACAATATGCAGGAATGACCTTTAGAACATTTATGGGAGACATGGCTCTAATGTCAGTACCTTCTTAGTTCAAGTTTGATACTGGGACAAAATAAAGCACAATCAAGTCAATAAGTATTTAACAAAGAAGATTTATTTAGTCCTAACTGAGTAAGAATATGAAAAAATAGTAAGATCACACTCAGTTTTTCTGGACATAGCATTGATCACTCTTCCCTCAAATTGTGTCCATCTAGAAATGTGATAGTCAGTAAATCATTGACATATCTCACATAATCTTGAGCACCCATCAAGTTCCAGAGGCCCAGACACATCATAGATTGGAGTTTTTATTCTTCTAGATCAGAAAGCTATGTCAAAGAAGCTATGGCCATTAAGTAAACACATCAAAAAAAAAAAAAAAAGAAAAAAGAAAAAGAAAAAGAAAAAAAGAAAGAAAGAAAGTTGGCCCTATCATATCATCCATCAGGCTTCATTCATTTCTTAGTACTGAATTGTATTGTCCAGCATATATATCACACTTAAAATTTTGCATCTACCTTTAAAGTGGAATTCCAATCTTTGCATCCTAGTTTAGGATGACTTGATTTAGAGAGATCTTATCAGGTCTTTGATAGAATATCTCTATTAAATTTTCATCATTCTCTGTCATAAATGTTGACACATGAATTGAAAATATCTCCATCATAGTTTGTATACTTATGTTCACCATGAGCATTGCAAAGAAAGACCAGATAGCCCAGGAAATTGGGTTTCCTGTTTCCTTGGAGTACACAATAAAGTCAACTCAACTAACTGCTTTTCTCACTTTTTCTAGGAATACTTGCAAGAATCCTACCATATAGTTTGCAACTTCTAGTTTAATTTGTAGGAAGAATGAAGGTCACTTGTACCAGTAGAGTGTTTATTCATTAGTTGCAACCAAATCGTTTCAATGTTAAAAATGCCAGCAATTGAGCTAGTAAAATAGATTTTATGTTCTTTTTACAAGTAGGAAAATAATAAATGCTATTCCATTTTATCTCCAGACTCCATGCTTTTCTACCAGCTGTCCCTCATACCTGCCTCCTGAATTCCCTATTTTCTCTCAAGACTTGGCTCAAAGCTCACCTTTTGCAAGAGACTTTTACCTGTCTCCCTTACTGTATGTTTTCCGTTTAAGATTACTTCCATTTAACTCTTTGTATATCTTACATGTAAACTGTAATAGGTATGCTTTCTATTCTACTATGTGAATTCTTATAGGGAAAGTACTGTTTCAGACTGATATTCTTTGTATTCCCAGCATTTAACATATTGTCTGACCCAGAGCTAGCATTAAATAAATGCTTGTTGATTGATAAAGATGATGAATATAACTAAAATTATAGTCATTTCTACTATGAAAGCTAATCAGTCATAGTTACATAAGAAACCTCCAGTTGGAAAATGCTACAACAAACATTATTATTGGGCAATAATGGGTCAGGGAAAACAGCTGTATAATCATAAAAGATTCGTTTAGTAGGCCTTCTAAAAAATTTATACACATGGACATGAATATTGTTAGATTGGTTTTTTTCTTTGTGGCCATCTCTGCCCCCAAATCACAAAAGAATCCCTTTACACTTTCCTTATGGCAAAAAAACAAAAAAAAAAAACAAAAAACTTCTAGCATCTGCCAGCAGAAACAGAGTTGAGCTAGACGGTTATTTTGCTGTTGTTATTCAAGCATTTTTCAGCCATATCCTATTCTTTATAACCCCATTTGGGGTTTTATTATCAAAAATACTAGATTGATTTGCCATTTTCTTCTTCAGATCATTTTACAGATGAGGAAACTGAGGCAAACAGGATTAAATAACTTGCATAGGGTCATACAGCCAGTACACAGCCAGATTTGAATGGGCCTTCCTAACAATAGAGCTGTCTTTCTATCTACTGAGTCACTTAGATATCCAGAAGAATAAATTTAGAAGTCGTGAAATTCAATTCCTCTATTTCTACAAAGGAGAAAACTGATTCTAAGAGATGTTAAGTCATATATCCAAAGACAAACAAGCAGTAAGCTAAGGAGCACATTCAGAATTTGAACTCAGATTCCAAGTTTCTCAGGCAAGCATACTTTCCACCACTCCACATTGTATCCCATTAGCTATAATTCTGTCTCTTACTTAGTTAAGCTTACTCTCCTTTGTCTCTTAGTTCCCTAGGACTACAGAAAGGTAAGGATATTCAATGGAGTGTTTAATTGGTAAGAACATCATGCAAATTGATTATAAATCTCTAGAGGGCAAGAATGTTTTTTTTTTTTTTTCATTTTTTAATGTACTCTAAGAATATCATGAATAATGTTAAATATTCAGGAAGCACACAATAAATATTTGCTGAATTAAGCTTAAAATTTTTAGATGTGTATTAATGTAATTAGGTATAATTAACAATATTTTATAGAGCTCACAAGCTCCCTAATTCTGTAAACCATACTTGGTGGAATCAATAGTCTTCAGGTCAAAAAGGGACTCAGTCTTGAATGCTTTTGAACTCATAATCAAATCTGTAAAGATGATGTCTGAGTGGTCAAAAATCTGATAACATATACCCACTTGACTCCACTGTCTTGCACCCAGGACAGATTTTCCTTCTTTCCTGTAATGAACTTTTAAAATCCAATGTTTTCCTAGTTATTTGGCTCCCTACATGCAACACAGAAACATGTAAACTCTGTTTTGTTCTTCCCAGACTTTTCCAGAAGAGATTATAGTGAAATCTGCCATAGCAGTATATATAATTCAGTGTTAACACATAACATGGCATTATCCAGAGTGTCCTATATAGCCAAAGATATTGAATTTTACTAAAAGAAGGGGAAAAAGAGAATAAGGTTTCAGCCGTTTTTTGATTACATGACCAGACGATGCCACAAACTCTTGGCACAGGAGATAAGTACACACTGTACTGGAAAATCAATAGTTTGTGAAGGGAATCCTGAAGGGAACTTTCCGTTATTGAGGTTTGAAATAACTTAGCCCCATACTCATAAATTCCTGTAGCGCAGGGTGCATTGTGTCCCAAAGCAAGAAAACACAAATCTTGCTCTAGACCTACAGAGCAAGGAACTGCTATTTCTACTTTTAAAATGGTCAAGTCTCATCTGCAAAAAGCTCAGTACATTTGGAACTACAGAGGACAATGGAAAGAATAGCTGGGCATTCAGAGACCGGAGTTCAAATCCCAATGTTAGGACCCAGGAGCTATACTAGATAACACTGCAGGTCTGTCCTCTCTGAAAGGGAAATAGTAGGCAAGAGTATAAATAGTAGACTAAGGGATGTGTGATTATGAAGATATATATTATAATGTGATTTTAAGAAACTAAGATGTGCCAACTACGAAATTCTTAAATAGAAAAATTAAAATCACTATTATTCATCACACAAAGAGCTGTCATGGGTTTTCTTTAAATGAGAAGCTTTCCTATTGTTTTTAACATTTGATTTTTAAAAAAATGCCGTATAGGCAACTTCTCATAAATGTGTATGTAAAATGAGCCATGGCTATATGTACTTGTCACTCAAGCTAGGAAGATAATCCTTCCTCCCCTCCTGAACAATTTTTCACATGAACATTTATAACCATTTGTAGTGTTTGTGGCTCAATGGAAGAATTCCAAGTTTGAAGTCAGGAAAACTCATCCTGAATTCAAATTTGATCAGACATTTACTAGCTGTGTGACTATGGGCAAGTCACTTAATCCTGTTTGCTTTAGTTTCCTTATCAGTAAAATGAGCTGGAAAAAGTAATGACAAATCACTCCACAATCTTTGCCAAGAAAATCCCAAATGAAATCACAAAGAGTTGATCATAATTGAACAAGTGACTCATTTTGCACACCCCTCCAAATTCTCTATATACATTTTGAACCTATAAGTGTTTACATTTTGATCCCCTTCTTAGAATATAGGCTTCTTCAGAAAGACAGAAAATAAGCATTTATTCAGTACTTACTGTGTGTCTGGCACTATGCTAAATATTTCACAGAGATTTACTTCAATCCTCACAATAACCCTAGGAAACAAGTGATTGCATTAACCTCATTTGGCAGATGAAGAAACTGGCAGCCAAATGTTGTAATATAGCTAGTAAATGACTAAAATGGAATTTTAATTAAGGTCTTCCTGACTCCAGATTCAGCACTTTATCCACTGTGCCATCTAGCTACCTCTGAGGATAAGGACTGTTGTCTTTTTTGTATCCCCATCACTTAACCCACTATTTGTATTTAGTAAGAACCCAATAAATGCTTTTTGACTGAGAAAGATAGGGACTAAGCTATATACTTTCCATTGCTCTGTATGCTCCTAAAGTACTAACTTTAAAAAGTATCTACCTACAGAACTGGCTTGTTGTTAGTGTTCACAGTCATTTTAGGCATGTCTGATTCTTTGTGACCTCATCTGAGATTTTACTGGCAAAGATGAGTAATTTGCCATTTTCTTCTCCAACACATGAGGAAAACAGGGTTAAGTGACTTGGCCAGAATGGAAAAGCTAGAATGTGTCTGAGGTCACATTTGAACTCAAGAAGATGAATCTCCCCAAATTCAGGTTTGGTAATCTGTCTCTGATGTATATATGTATGCACATATATATTTATATATGTATATGCATAGATCCTCTTTTTTCTTCTAACTAAATCTATGAAATCAAAGCATCTTTAAATTTCAATTTCATTTTATGGTGAGAACACCATATTTAGAATCAGAGTGCTTGGGTGTATGACATGTGTGAACATTACCTCATCTTTTCATTCCTCTGGACCTCAGTTTCTTCATCTGTAAAATGGGTTTGAGGATGAGTCAGTATAATCAATATAAAGAACACCAGCTTGAGTCAAAAAGGCTTATGTTCAAACCTCAACTGCAAAACTATCTATAACTTTATAATGCTAATCACTATAATCTCTGGGGACTTCAGCTTCCTCATCTGTAAAATGATGAAGGGTGGACAAAATTGAGGAGGTAGTATAAAGTAGTGAAAAGAACACTTGTTCTGCAATCAGGGGATCTTGGTTCAAATTCCAATTAGCACTGCCTATGTGGCTTAGGCAAGTTAGTTAAATTCAGTGGGCTTCAGTATCTTCTTTGAAATGATGTGATTGGACTTCACACTGGAAATACTTAGGAGTCTTTTCTCAAAATAATACTTTTATATGCATAAAATATGGCAGTTAGCCATGTGACCCAGAGCAAATGATTCAACTCTGTTTGCCTTGATTTCCCCATCTATAAATTGAGCTAGAGAAGGAAATAACAAACCACTCCAATATCTTTTCTAAGAATATCTCAAATGGGGTCACAAAGAGTCAGATGTGACTCAGGAAAAACAAAAATGCATAAAATACATAGAATTACAAAGGAAACCAAATAGTATAGAAATAGTTATCAATTTTTTTTAAAGTTCATAGACCCTAATTTAAGAACTACTGTACTAGAAGGCCTTTGAAAACCTTTTCATCTCTATGTCTATGATCCTATGACCTCTAAGATCCCTTGCAGCTATAAATTCCATGATCTTTTAAAAGATATTATTGCTATCTTTTACAATTTAGATTTTATAGGATATACTTTTATTTTGAAAAAAAACATTTACAATGCAATTCTTGTAGAGTCCAAGGTCACCTAGTTCTCTCATTCAATCTTTGTAAAGAATGATATAGAAGTACAATTTCTAAATGTTTGAAAAAAGGGAGCAGGAAGAGGAATCCTTGATGTTCAACCTAACTCTTTATGGAAATAGAGTAATCTATCATCATAGGGTTAAAATAACTTCCTTATATGTCATAAATATGGCCCATAGGACATACTGCAGAAAAATCTAAATCAATGTCAGAATTGGTTCATTTGTAAACCTAAGGGAAAATAATTATCCTTGTGAAGTATCTAAGCTTGAGCTCACTTCATATTGTGACAACCAAAGAGGCACTTTTTGGCACCAAATGAGACATCCCCTCATTCTCCATTATATCCTCTACACACTTGTCTCACAAACTTTCATCAATATTTATATCTGAGTGGTATCCAAGAAAGAGATATGGATTTAAAATTTGAGAAACTGATTCAAATCCCAGCTCTGCTACTTACTCCCAATCTTGGGCCACTCATCTTTTCATATCCTCTTTTTTTTTTTTTTTTTTTAACTTTTGAAAGAGAATAGACTAAATGACTTTAAATGTCCCTTTTATTTCTAAATCCAAGATCCTAAAACACCCTGCAAGAAAAGGTCTACTAAATGCATACAAGATGACAAATGAATCTTATTGTCTTCATTTAAAAAAAAAAAAAAATAGGCCCACACTCCTTTTTAATGTGTGGAAAACTGAATATTGAGCCTCAGAGGTCTCCTTTGCCAGTTCAAAACAGACCTGATTTTAAAGTCATTTACTGCTGAGTCAATAGCCAGCCAAGAATTTCTGGCACCTCCTAGCTAGGTTCTTTAGGAGCTGACTGAGCCAGTCAGAGATCAGCTGGCAGCAAGCAGGGCATTTTAAATTTATTGTGCTCCAATCAGAAAGCTGCTGAATACTGTGCTTCTTAGAAAAATGCTGTCCTTGTCCTTTTTAATGAAAAGTACATTGGTATTCATTAGGAAACAGCTCTTAATCAGTGCAGACACTGAAGACAGTAGACACCAATCAATAGAAAAAAATAACTTCTTTTTATTTACAAAAAAAAAAAAATCCAAATATTGGATGCTGTAAACAAAATTCACAATCTGTTCCCTCTAGCACTTATGCAAACATGTCAGTTCTTGAGTCTGTTTTCCATCAACTTTCTTTCTGCCTGTGACAGAGCCTATTGTCAAAATATTCCAAAAGAGCAATCCATGGGTCAGTTTGTTGCAACAGGATGCCCTGAGAAGGCATAAGGTAGGGGTTGGAGGGATAACCCATCAGCACAATCTCTTCCTTACTGCAAGATTCTGCAGCAACATAGCCAAACTATCTTGAAATTTTCACTTTCACTGTTTACTTTGTTAGCAAGCCATTATTACAATAGCAAAACATTACAAAGATTTCCTTTCTTCACCCGGAAAGGGATCCACTCAAAGGAAACCTTATCAAAAGAGTATATTGAAATAGGTGCTGGATATGGAATTACACTTTTTTCTTTTTTTTCCTTTTGGTTTCATCCCACACACTTCATCTCCAAAAACAAACAAAAAAAAAAAAGCTTATTTCTGAGCTGCTGAAAGCTCTCAACAGAATACATTTCATTTACAAAATATTCCACAATAGTCATTACAAATTATGCATTTAAAAGATTTGATGCATTGTAAAGCAACAAACAATATAAGCTAACAAAAAAGGCTGGTAGAAATTGTATGATGTTCTCTAAATGTGCCATGCTTAATTGAAAATGGCAACAATCTTCAACTATTACATTTAAGGGCAACATTAAAATAGTTCATCTAACTGAAACTTTCAGGTACTAAATCTCAATTTTATGGGAAAAAATAATCTCTTCATATACAAATATCTATTTAACCTCCGTGTAAAATCCTTGAGGCAGCTGAGTTTATTACCAATGAAATAAACTTTCAACAGGAAATGGTCTCTTATGGTAATTTTTTTTTTCCTTATTTATCCAGTCCGATTGAAGAGACACTCCAGTAGATTAATCTCTTCGGCAGACTAAATCATTTAAAGCAAAAGAGAATAAGTCACAAGCATGATCCAGCAACTCTAAGTAGAAAGGCTCTGATGTCAGAGAACCCGGCTTCAAAATCCTGTGCCTGAAGGACCTCAATTCCCTCAGCTATAACCTGAAAAGGTTGAACTAGGTAGTCTCTGAGGTCCCTTGGAGTTCCAGATTGACAATGATCCTATTAAGTTCTGGTATGCTTGGGGTGTTCTCTTTCTGAAGCCAGATATCCAAAGTCATTTGCAGCACATTACATAAAGGGGAAAAAACATACATACATTCCACCATTTGTTCAGATACATATGCATAGGAATATAGTATATACACAACAGAAATAAATTATATCATTCAAAATGCAGACTGAAGGTTGTCTGAAGCATAGCCTAAAGGACCTGAAGGCAAGACAGTCATTTAAAACTATGCAACCAACATTTTATCAAGCAATACACAAAAGTGAAAGGAAAAAAATATATATACACATTTTAAGATCAGGCTCCTCCAGACAAATCGACTATGTCATAAATTAACAGCATATTTGTGGCTGCCACATAGAGAATCTCTTCGAAACCCCCAAATATTTTAAAATAGTGACTGACTCATTTGCAAATAGTTGTGCTAAGAAGGGATGTCCCAAATCACCAGCTGCTCCTATTTCCCCTGGCTTCCCAGGATTTTATCCTAGAAAATCCTCCCAAGGGTTAATGTGAGCAGATTTCTGACAAGTGAGTCTTGGATTTGATCTGAAGGTGGAAGAATGAATGAGCCCTGGGAAACAAACTTTGCCTCTTCACTATTAATTTGAGGACATGGGTAGAAAGAGAAGGGAAAAAGACAAGATGGGAACCAAGTTGGGAGCAAGTAAGAAAAGGCTCCCTAGTAAACACAGTGAATGGCAGTGCAATAGCTTTATGGTTCCTGCAGAAATCACAGGGAAGGCGCTATAGTAAACAAACTGGATTCCTGTTACAACTTCAAAGAAAGGAGTACAAAAGGCAGTAAAAATGAATGTACCCAGTCATATATGTCTTAATAACTTCAAGAAAGCAAATCAAAACCATTAAAATACACTGCCAACAGGATGACGAGTTCTTCCTTGATCCCCTTTAATTTTCCTTAATGCTAAAACTGCTGCTCTAGTCAACTTTTAGTATGAAATGCCATAATAAATGGTTTTTCTCTAGGGTTTGAGTTTGTTTTGTTCCTTGCTGGTTATTTTTAAAATAGTTTTTTAACATATTATATATTTGCCTTTAATGATTTCATTGAAGAGACCAGAATTTGATGGAATTCAAAGAGAGGGAGGAAAGTATCTTTTAATCTGAAATTATAATGCATGATCTTTTTACAAATGTAGAACTAATTGGTCTCTTAGGAAAGAGGAAATAAAAGTGAATTGTTTTAATGCAAAGTTATTTAATTTAAAGTACAGTACTGAACATTTAAATGCAGTGTGACACCCAGATTAGAGATGTTTCATGTTTGCATGAATTTATAAATTTTATATTATATATATATATATATATATATATATTTCAAATATAAATTTAAGCCATTGTGCAACACTCTCAAAAGGGTCATTTCACATTTACTAAATTCTAGTGGTCCTGGAATGCAGAGTGCATTCTGTAAAAATATTAATTTAACTATTAAACAAGTAATGTTCCAATCAACTACTAAGACAATCTCCTTTTAGCAGTCAGGGATTAAATAACCTATCTTTGATCCATGTTTCACTGATTTATACATTGCAGAGGTATGCAGTCAAGAAGAAATTGTGGGTTGGGAATTGTCAAAATGACAGTCTAGTATACAACATTAAGAGGGAACCATTAATCAAATATTCTACTTGTGACAGACTGGCTCAGAGATATCACTAAATCATGTCTTCTCTGTTCTTGCTATCATATTGTTTACCTTCTTCTAAATGAGTTATTTACTTCAGAAATTTAGATATGTTATAAATTCATTACTGCAATGTGCTCAAGTCTCATGATATCCTGCTGGAAACTGGAAAACACACAATACTTTATTTAAACATTCCCTAATTGCTACATTGTCCTAGACCATATTCAATGTATTGTGTGTATATATACATATATCACATACACATATATACACACATAAGATACACACATATACACCACAACTATAACATCACACTGACAATAACATTAACTTTATACAAGTATTTGCCAAGAAAAATAGGGCATTTCCTCCGCCATTAATTCACAAGCTTATGTTGGGTTATGTTTTCTTCTTGTGTCCCTGATAAAACAAAATACATGGTTAAACCATAAAATTGTGTTGTTTTACTTCAAATTTTCTGAAGGCAACAGGCACTTTGATTCATATTGGTGTATACAAATATATATATATTTTTAATATTATGCTACCCTTTCTCTACTTGGGTATTTTGTCTGGGAAATCTTTGGTCCTTGAGCATACTTTCTTTGCTACAGCCTCTTTTTGTTTGCATTTTCATATTTTTAAAACATGAACTATGCACTCAGCTGGAAATAATGAATTGTATCATTGTAAGGTCTGCCGTTTTTCATGATAACTACACCAATCTACTACTGTTCATTTGGAGAAAACTGTTCAGTTTGAGCATTCTATTCAAACTAGCAATACATTCTATGGGATCATTCCACAGACAACATCTGTTTGCAAGCTCCAAAGACATTCCAATATACTTGAGATCAGCTTTTTCTCTGCATTATGCCTCTACATTTTTAAATTAAACTCCAAAATATATAGTAGTAAATTGGGTAAGATTTTTTTTCACATTCTCCCATTTTCAAATACCATTCTAGAAAAAGCTTTCCAACTTTGTCTATGCCAAAGCTATGGGAGCAGGTACTGCAAACCCATATTGTCATCAAGCACTCCTTCCCTTTTTTATATCAGGAGAAGCCGGTTGCTTTTAATGACAGGCCTCTTGTGCTCCAGGGTAGAATCCAATTTTTTTCTTTTTTTTTCTTTTTTTTTGTTTTGTTTTGTTTTTGGTTCATTTCTAGATCATGCTCCCATGTCTATTAAAATATCAACAAGCTTTATCAAGCTTGAACACTGGAGCAGATCATCATTGCACAAAACACACCCCATTCTACAGACAGGGTCACTCTTAAAAAAAAAAAAAATTCTTAGGAAAACTTTTCCCACTAGACATTTTTCAAATGGTCCTTAATTGCAGGGCAACCAGGTTGAGTATGTATGCTGCTGGCAGGTGAACACTGGTTGAACCTGGGCAATATAGTAATTGCTAAAATTAGCATCTGCTACATAAGGAGCTGGCTGGTAGTAACAGGTGACATTGGCCACATTGGGAATAATATTTTGCTCAGCCAGCACACGGATAGCCAGCATGGTAATGAGATTCAAAGTCTGTCTTCTCTCATGTCCCATCAAACACACCGTACTTTCATTCACCACACCGTGAAGGGTCATGAGATAGTCATACTTGCGGTCTTCCAATCCCACAAAGTGATTCTGCAAGTAGGATTCCAATTTTCTCTGCTGTTCACCAATGTCTGAGAAGTCGATGAAAAATCTGGAACACATATACCTCTGGAGGGACTTAATTTCAGCTTCAGAAGCCGCCCTAAATCCCCTAACCAAAAGATTACAGTATTTAAGAAGCCCTCCTCCTCTGATTTCTTCTGGATTTCTGGTAGCAATGACCTTGTTGCAAAGGTGATCAAAAGCTTCTTGGAAATCCCCATAGACACTCTCCCCAATTATAGTGGGGTGAAAAGTTTCAGTCATTGGATTCTCTGAGCATTCATAAAAGAGGAGGAGAGAGTCTAACTTGATTTGGAAAGAGTCTACACTGAACTCAAACTGGCGCCGCAGGGAATCCACAAATTTCAGTTCCACATTTTTGCCACTGTTGTTTGACAGAGAGATGAGACTCCATCGGTCTGAGTCATTGCATACTTTTACCATTTTCTGCACATAAGCTTCCTAAAACATGAAAGACAAAGCAAGCAGATGAACAGGACTACTAATTTAAATCAACCTCCTTTCACAACTTAGAAGCAGCTGGCTCCTTTCACATTTTATCCAAACTCACTAGTCTACCTACGGGGTTTCAGTATTTCCTCCAGGAGGTTCCCCTCCCCCACAACAAACTCATCCCCTCGGTGAATGCAACCTGGGAGAGAAAAAAGAAGAAAAGTAGTAGTTTGAAGTGCCTCTTAGAATCGGCTCACTGTTAACAGGTTCCGGGACAATGTCAGTAGTATGATATCTTGAGAGGGCTGACTGCTCACACAATTTTAACCAATTTGCAAAAATGTTGCCAAAAAAGCTGACTCTGTAAGCCTTAAAGCATGCGGGCTTCCAGAATCCAGAGCCCACAAACGATTCATATTTTCCAATACAACAGTACTCAATTTATTGTCTCAGACCTACTTCCTCAAGCCAGTGTCACTAAGCTTGGGATTTCATTGCTAACAGGGCTAACTAAAGAAATTTAATAGTTAAATAATCATAGAAATTAAACGACTTTCGAAACATCACTATCTTTTAGTTCCTGAAGTTAGTTCCAAGTTTCTCAGGTGATGCATGAAAGGCTTTAAAAAAAAAAAAAGTAAAATGGAGGTGGGGGGGAATGCATAGAACGAAGGAAAGAAAAAAAGCGCCTACTATGTGGGCACTAGACACATTTTTACAAATGCTTAAAATGACGTGAGCGACCAACCTCTGAAGATTCTAAAATTCATTCTCCAAATCAACGCTAGGCTGCTTACACTTTAATGAGCTTCTGGTTAGGGTGGGGGATGGGGAGTAGGGGGAGT
The DNA here is from genome assembly GCF_016432865.1 of Antechinus flavipes. NCBI lineage: Eukaryota > Metazoa > Chordata > Mammalia > Dasyuromorphia > Dasyuridae > Antechinus > Antechinus flavipes. Next base: position 251,996,392 of record NC_067401.1, read on the forward strand.
CAAAAGGGATTAAGGAAACTAGGAAGTTACTTAAAGTAATGCATAACCCTATATGACACCACTACATAGGAGACGACCGGTAAGGGAAATGGGACCCTCTAAAGAACCATCAGTCAAGTATAACTTTTCCAGCTACACTCCCAGATCAAGCAAACGCTACTTAGTTTCATTCTTATCCTTGACTTCCTTTCCAAATCAATTCATTAGGAAGATTGGCTTTACCTTAAGAGTCAGCGGCGTAATCTTTTCCTTATTCACTCCTTCCGGTAAGAAATCCAAAAGGCAGTCCAGGACCACGTCCTTGACAGTCTGAAACTCCTCTTCCCCCTGGAGATCCGCACAGAAAATGAGGTCCAGGTCCTTGTAGCCCAGGCCACTGTCTTGGTGTAGGACGTGGCTAGCGGCAGAGCCGTTTAACCGCACGTCCCGGACCCCAATGCGCTTCTCCTCCAGGCGGCTCCTCACCACCTTCACTATCTGACGCGGCTGCATCTCTAGGGTGGGAAAGTTGCCCCGGCCATGGATGGGGATAGTCTCGCTCAAGATGTCGTCGAGTCGCTGCACTTGCTCCCAGCTCAGGACGTTACAATGCATGGTGGGGTTCTCACAGCAGCTAACGCAGCAGTTATTCCCACCGAAGTTGCTGTTGCTACAGCTGCAACCGCACCAGTCGTTGCCGCTACCAGTACAGATGCGAGTGATTTTGGCACTTTCGTCATCAGCCATGGTAAAGAGCCGTTTTCCCTCCGTTGCGAAATGCCAAGTAAATGCCAGGTTATGCCCTAGGAGATAAGAAAGAAAAAGAGAAGATAAGTTAGAACCAAAATGCGGGTGTCTGGCAGCGAGGAGTCAGAGCCCCGTGACAGCCTGAAGATCCCAACCTAGGAGTTGCTGAATGGTTTTCTACTCCAAAACTCAGGAGGATTTTCGTTTCCCCCCTCCCCCAGCTTAAACCCGGACCTCTTCTCCTATCCCACCCCGACCCCTACCCCTACTTCTCTTCATACAGAGATCAGAAGCCCCCGCAGCCTATTACAAAATGAAGTCTCAGCTGCAAAAGGATGAACTGGGATTGATCTCGTGTTCCCGTCCCACTTCTGTCACACCTGGACTCAGTCGCAGCCTCCTGCTCCGAAGAGCTCAGTGAGTGAACACAACCGTGAAGGAGAGAAATCCTAGGACAAAGTGAGAAGGAGCCGTGGGTAGTTGGAGGTGCAGAGGTGGGCAAAGGAGGTTCTCTTCCTGAATCCTGGCCAATTAACCTCTTTCGTACTTTCTGTACCCTTCGTTCTCTGGCTGGCTGGCAGAGTGCGGGTTTCTCGGTGCCCAAGATCTTTACTCTTTTCCCTCTACTTCCTCTTCTTCTTAAGCGCCGCTCTCTCCCCTCCAGGAGCCTGGGACAGCAGCCGTAGGAGCTACTCTGTCCTGGGCGGCTGCTGCTTCTGCTGCTATTGCAGCTGTGGTCTATCCTAAGCTTCAGCCTCTAGAGCTTTAGCAGTTATGGCTTGGGAAATGTCTTCTGTACTTTTTTATAAGGGATTTCTCCGCGCTTCCGGGGCTCAGAGTCGCTGTACTTTAGCCACACCCACCTCATCTACATAGAGAGCGGTCTTCGGACCCTGCTCTGGCTCTCCCGCCCACTTCATTTACATAAAAGACTGCTTCTGCCCTCCCTACCAAGAGGACCAGAACCATCTTTTGAGAGAAAACACCACCCTTTTTTTTTTCCCCTACGCCACCTTTCTTTTCATTAAGAAGTAGCAGTGAAAATAGCTTAGAAAAAAGAAAAGAAAATCTTAAGTAGGCTACTGAAATCGGATCACCTCTTCTAAACTACTGAAACTTCCTGGAAAAAAATAGAATTCATTTTGCAAGATATGGCTGCTTGTCACTTCATTAATTATTCTCAACTAAACAAGTGGAAGTCCCAAGAATTTCCTTTATTAAAAATATTTTAGACAAGCATATGAATGAATGAGGGGTTATTCATAAAATTTAAATTGTTTTTTGGAGTGGGTTGGTTTGTTTGTTTTGTGTGTGGGGGGGGGAGGGATTTAAATTTCCCCTTAATTTAGATTAAATTCCTACAACTAGGAACAGCCGGTCAATTTCCAATGAGAGTTTGGGATAATTGAAATTCAGCTTCCGCAACAAGTATATATATGTCAGTGAGTACACCCAAGAGATACTTCTTGAGATTCTGGCAGTATGCAGTAGGGATGCTGATGACTCATGCACCCACGTAAAAGTGTTTCTCCTAGGGCTGGATTAAGACTAGAAGAACAGCAGCAGCCTGATACACAGCTGGAGACGCAGTAACTCGACTCGACCAAACGTCACTGAGATCTGCGCTCCAGCCCCAGCTGCGAGGCGATTCCTGGAGGCTTTGATGAGAGAAAGGCTAAACCAATCACAAAAGCCTCCGCGATGACGCTTATGCCTCTCTCTTAGCTAGTGGAAGGGAGGGAAGCGGGAGTGAGGGGGGTGAGGGTGGGGGAGAAGAAACCAATGGGAGAGTTGCGTGGGCGGAGTTGTGCCTGCTGTCAGAACAGTCTGAATGGGCTCGGTGTGCGCAAGAAGAGGGTGGAGGGAAGAAGTTGCCCTGAAAGGGACCAATCCGCCCACGCAGGGCAGTTTAGTTGCGACTCCCGTCACGTTTTCTAGAAAAGACTAGAAAGGAGGAAAAGGCATTTTTTTGCTTCTTCCTCTATTGCAGTCTACTAAAGCTTTCTTTCTTTCTTTTTTTTTTTTTTTAAAGAGGACATACAATAAAATATCTCCTCTCCTCTCCCTCCCTCCTTTTCCCTCTCCTTCCCTCCCTCTCTCTCTCCTGCCTCCCCTCTCTCTCCCTCCTTCTCTTCCTCCCTTTCTTCTTCCTTCCATTTCTCCCTCTCTATCTTTTCCCCTCCCTTCTTCCTGTCTCCCTCCTCCTCCTCCTTCTCTCCCACCTGTCTCCCCCCTTCCCATCCCAATCTTTCTCCCCCCCCCCCCCTCCTCCCTACGGATCATAAAAGTGAAAGGATTCCTCTCCCAGATTCAGGGCGTAAATGGACTAGTCACACTTTCAGAATTCCGTTTCAATCTTCTGTGATTCGACTCTGAAATTTATTAAAGTTCAACTTTTGAAAAAAAAAACAATAAAAGTTTGTAATTCAGAAGGGTCCCTTCCACATCATATATACAAGATGAGTCTGTGCTTTGGTAGAAAGTGTTTCTGTCAAAAGTTAAAAAAAAAAAAATCCGATCATGAAACCTAGAGTTTTCGTGCTTTGAGTGGTAACTGTGGTAGTAGAAAGAGATATGTTCCCACACTTATCACATGCCCCTTGAGAGCTGCGAGAGCTAAGAACCCAGTATATATACTAAAGTATCGGGAACTAAAAGGAGAATTTATCACAGCCCTTTTGGCACCCACGAGCCACTGGGGAAATCTCTGGATAGAGCATCCTCCCCTGAGTCAATTTAAATAAGGAATGGAGATAGACGCCTTGTAATTAATTGAAACTTCGAGATCTCTGGATATTTGCTATTCGGACAGGGGGTGGGCAGGGTACCCGGAGAGCATCCTGCTGTGTGACAAGGCCTCCCCCTGCCGGAGAGAGAAAGAACTATACGCAAATCAAAGCAAATTTCAATAATTGATGGAATGGGGGGTTGGGATTGGGGTGGAGAACATCTCGGCGCCATAAAAGACTAGTAACTTGGAAAATAATCCAGAATTAGGAAGCATTTCTTTAGCCAGGTAATAATAGAATGAATGATCTCTACACGACTTAGTTAAATAAGTCAAATACATTCAGCCACTCATTATATACACCTTATTGTCCAAGCCAGTACTTGATAACCTTTCTAAACTGAAGGGAGAGTAAGATGGAAGAGGAAAACGGAAGTGATTTTATAGTCTCGATTTTTTAAAAAGTCTGCTGTATTCTGAGCAGGTGAAGATCCACTGGAGAGAACAAAACAGAAAATTGTTTCCCACAATTTAGGTTTATAATAATTTTCCTTCTTGGAAATTATTGTTATTAGATAAAAAGAAAATCTAGTCCCAGGACAAATAGGATCTTCAATCCCTCCAGCTTCGGTCACATATTTCTGTCCGACAAATATCTCCCATCTCTCATTAATCTTCAAGCTTCATAGCTCTAGAATCTGAAAGTGTTTTCCCAGAGAACATCTAATACAAGCTTTTCGTTTTACTGATGAAGTAACTGAGGTCAGGGGAAGGGCTGAAGAAAAGGTTCAGGAGACCTGGGTTCCAAGACCCTACTGATTGACTGACTGACTGACTACCACCTAGCAAATGGTTGATTGGCTATGTGCTTGTGTATAAGCACTTAATTTTCTGCCCTTTATATTCCTTATTTTCAAAATAAGGGAGATGGCTATAACAAAGATGAAGAGAAAGAAGAGGAAGAAGAGGTTGATGATTCAGTGCTTTGTTTCATAAAGTTCTTTGCTTGCAAAACTCCTGTAAGGCGGACATTGCAAGTATGAATTAGATGCACTTAAAGGTTTCTTCTAGCTCTAAAGTCTAAAATTTCTCTAGTATATTACACATAATCATAGTCTGTCTTCATGCCTCCAATTTATTAATCTGCTAACAGTTACATCCAAGATTTGAAATGATAGATCTTATATTTTATCTTTTTTAGCACTTATTTTGCAGATGAGAAAATTGAAGTTTTTTTTTTAACTTAATTAGAAAAGTTAATTAAGTTGGCTTGTCCAAGATCACAGAGATACTAAGGGACAGGGATTCAAACTAGCATTTTTTTCACTGCCCTACAGAGATGTTTCTACAAGAATTACTGGATAAATTCTCATAAACATAAACCACTAGATACTGACAAGCCATTGGTCATGTAGGGTTGAACAAGATATCTGATGTCCTTTCCAACTCTGAAATTCAATTCTATAAATTTGTCTACTATGTAGTTCTGTTTTTTTTTAATGCTGTTTTTGAGAGGAAATTTTATATGAGTGTTTTCAGTTAACATTGCAATTTCCCTGGATTTTTGACTCCTTTTGGTTGGAGAGCATAATTTTTTTTTTTTAGCCCCTCTGCACAGTAGCCAAGCCAACTGTCACTTCTGCCATGGTGTTGTGGTTTGGGTATTTAGAATCCCCAAAAGATTTTAAAGATGAAAGGGGCATCAGAGGACATCTGATTGAACTAGTATCTGATTAAGTAAATCTCCTAGACTATCACAACTTCATATCTCCTACTCCTCTCTTAATTTCCTTTTTGTCTAGGCTCTTTCTTTCAGTCTTTGGATGTCTTATAATTGCTCTTAAATTGCTTCCCAAAGGACAGTTAGCACAAAACTAGGAACCTTCAAAGTAAGAGAATGCAGAAGTGGGATAAAGCATCCTCTCTGGATGTGTTTGGGTCTTTTAATTGAGACCTTTTATGTCCTTCACCCACTAGATCTTGGACATATCTAACATTTCAAAAAATAACTTCCTTTAAATATGCTTTCTTTGTTTGCCTATTATTCTTAGTTTCTATAGGCCTATACTCTCTCTCTTTTTTTTTTTTTTTAATTTTGCTAAGGTCTCCAGTGCCTATATTCCACTATTTAAAATGTCAGAAAATTCCAGTTTAATCTCACAAAGTGGGTGAGTAGAAGGATGGACAATACTGAAGAGTGAACAATGGAGTTAGAAGGCCTGGTTTCTGGTACCCACTGACTGATTGATTACCGACTACAAAGCAGAAGCTTAATAAATATCTTCTCACTAGTTGACTGTTCAACCGTATACACATGTAAAAGTCATTAATTTCCTTGTATCATTCCTCATCTACAAAATAAATGGATAAATGGGGAGTATTGATGATGATGATGATGATGCAGTACTTTGTGGTTCACTGAGGATTTTTCTCACAAAAATCCTGTGAGGTAGACATTGCAAGTATAAACTTTGTTGTTCAGTTATTTTTCAGTTATGTCCAACTCTTCATGAGCCCATTCGGAAAGATGGGGCAAAGATACTGGAGTGGTTTATCTCTTTCTCTAGTTCATTCAACAGATGAAGAAACTAAAGCAAGTAGGGTTAAACAGTTTGGCCAGGAACACATAACTAATAAGGTCTGAAACCAGATTTGGACTCAGGGCCAGATTCAAATCTGGCACTCTATCTGGCACTGAACCATCTAGCTATCTCAGGTATGAACTATATATTATCAAATATATAAGCTCTTCCAGAGCTAGTTTAAATATTCTTTCAGTATGTTACAGTTGCACACTCTCTTCATGTCTATGACTTGTGAACAAATTTATATCTAAGTATTCTAGAGAAATTAGCATAAACTTTAATTTGCAGGACTTGGTGGATAGAAGGAGACTTCTAAAAAAGAAAAGGCAAGGGCCTATTCCACTCCTAGAGTGCATAAATCTATAGGGTTAGAGTTGCATAATTCTTCAATATGCCCACTCTTTTAAAGACCTGAAAGAACATTTACCTCAACCTAATATATTTATTAAATTTATATTTAGACAATGAAAGAACATATAAATCATTAACTTGTGTCAGGAGATAAAGTGGTAAGTAACAGAGAGTGGAATTATGAGGGACATTGCAATTTTTTTGGGGGGGGTAATTTTTTTTTTTTTTTTTTTTTTTTTTTTTTTTTTTTTTTTTTTTTTTTTTTTTTTTTTTTTGCTGAGGCAAATTGAGGTTAAGTGACTTGCCCAGGATCACACAGCTAGGAAGTATTAAGTATCTGAGGCCAGACTTCAGGGCTGGTACTCTATCTACTAAGCCACCTAGCTGTCCCAAGAACTCAAACTCTTTTGGTGATGAGTTTAGGAGGAAGACCTGTTAAAATACTATATAAAGGGCATAAAATAAAGAACTAAAGGGAACCTTAGTCTAAACTATTTGTAGATGACAAATTTATGGGGAAAGGAGAGTAAGCAGCTTGTCTAAAACCACACAGGTAGTATCAGATTTGAAACCAAATTTTCCAACTCAAGAGGCAATACTCTTTCCAGGATGCCATGAAATTGATTTCATTTACAACTTTTACATTGAAATACTTAGAATTCATTCATTTTTTCAGTATGTTTCAAAAGAAATTCCTCTACATACATAATAGATAAAATGTGTATATCTCTCCTATCTATAAATATATAGATAGACAGAGAGAGAGAGAGAAAGAGAGATTTATACACATCTATATCTATTTTATTCAGTTATTTCAGCCTTGTCTGCTTCTTCATGACCCCTTTTTGGAATTTTCTTGGCAAAAATACTGGAGTGACTTACTAGTTTCTTTTCCAGCTCATTTGACAGATGAGGAAACTGAGGTAAACAGGGTTAATGACTTGTACAAAGTAACATAGCCATTAAGTGTCTGAGGACTTATTTAAACTCAGATATTCCTTACTTTAGGCCAGGACTCTATCCATTGCATCATCTATCTATTTATACAAATTTACATATACATCTAAAACTATTTATATCCTATATACCTAGCTACATACCTATATATTTTATTTTAGACTACTTATTGATGGAATTCTTATTATTCAGGTAACAATACCTCCTAAATATTTTTGGAAGTGATGTGCTTTCTATCTCATTGGTTCTTTTGTTTCCTGTTAAAAAATTCAAAAACCAAAAAATAAAAAATAAAATAAAATTTCATTCAGTGATTTTCAAATTGTGTTCAACATAATAGGAATAAGGATTCTGCAAAATATTTTCAATGCCAGGGGGATCTCTTCCTTTAAAATATAAATTATGAAATAATTTCAACATAAAATATATTTATTATATGCAAAACTTTCCCACCATGAAAAAATGCTAATTTTGCCTATTTCTTCCCCAAATACTTATGTCCCTTTATCCTCCATTTAAAAGGTAGCTCTAGTATTCTAGAAAGAGTATAGGATTTTTGAATCAATTGATATGAGTTATAATCCAGCTTCTTCTTTTTATTACCTCTATGAATTTGAGCATATCACTTCATTGTGCTCAGATTCTAACTTTCTAAAAATGGAAATAATCATGCCTGTGCTACCTACTTCACATACTTCACAAAGTTTTGAAGTGATCAAAGGAAATCATGCAAATAAAGTATTTAAAAATGCCATTTGTGATAATCACCACTAACATATCCTCATTCACAACTCTTCATTTCCTCCAAACCTTTATTGTAGCAACTCACATTCTACAGTGTTTTGAAATGAGGTAGGTAGTGTAGGTATTATTCCCTGAAGTAACTGAAGTTCAAAAAAAGTTAAATGATTTATTACCTAATAAGTATTGGGATGATGAATCAAACTTAATCTCCTGATTCTAATACCAAGGGCTTATTCCAGAGGAGTTAACTCTGTAAAAGAACTGTAACTTGAGTATAGCTGGGACTTTGTCTCAGTTCATCCATATGTAGTGAGCCTTGACAATATTTGTACTTCCTCAGCCAGTATTAATAATTTAAACTATGACTTATTCAGAAAAAAATAACTAATCTCAGTGGTCACACCCTACATGAGATCCTTTGTAGCCTAACATTTTCCCCTTTTTTACACACAATACTCACACACACATATACAGACAGACAGACAGAGAGAGAGAGAAAAAGAGAGAGAGAAAATGAGGTGTCCTTGTAGGCCATTCTGCCTGAAGGTATCATAATTCTACCCATGATCTCTCTTTTCTTTCAAACAAATTGATCTGCCTCAAGCATGTTTTTGTGATACTCACCACAGGAGCAAGAATTACTATTTACAACTCTACTTGGCAAATCATTTAGGATCACATTTTTCTATCCAAAAATAACTGTTGTGAAAATAAGAAGTAAAATGAATTCAGTTGACAAAAATATAGAGTGATTCTGCCCCTGGTCAAGAATGAGATCTGAGATTATTTAGGAGACATCATAATATACCATCCTAAAAAGAATTTTTGGGAATATTTACTTTTATAAATCAGTGAATCATCTATGTGGATATTTCTTCCATCCCCAGAGGTCACAGTCCCTTCACTCCTTAATCTCTATGATTATTGTCCCTGTATTTCCATAGCTCTCATTATATCTATCCAAATTCAATCTGGTTCCCAGCCTTACTCATCAGTGAAATTACCCTTCTCTCCCCATTATCCTCAATCCCCTCTACTTCCCACTTCACAAAGATAACACAAGCAGCAAATGGCATGTGCAAAGTGCTTTGTAAACCTTAAACATTTGAAACAATTGTCAAATTCCCTTAGCAATAGATATTCCCAAGAAAATCAAAATGAAAGGGAACAGGAAGAAAAGTTCCACTGAATTATCCATTACAGTGGCCCTCATTGAATCCCCTGGACATTCTTTTCCTTCTTTTGATGTGCTTTCTACACAAAGCAGCCCCCATCACTTCTTTTTTTTCTCCCCTTTTTTTAAAAGAATTTTTAAAAATCTTGAACTTGAGTTCAAATTTGACCTTGGGCACTAATGATTAGATTTGTCATTAGAATCTGGTCACAGATATACCAGATTCTAATGACAAATCTGGTCATTAAAATATCAGGAGTGGGTAAGTTAACCCACTTAACATTGGGGTTAAGTGACTTGCTTAGGGTCACACAGCTATAAAGTGTTAAGTGCCCAAGGTCAAATTTGAATTCAAGTTCTTCTGACTTCAGGGCTGGTGCAGTGGGGTGGTACACTATCCACTACATCATCTAAATGCCCCTTTTGCCACTTCTTTAAGCCCTATTTCTCTTATTCCCACAGTGAGCAATGGGCCTTGAGAAGGACAATGAAGAAAAGGGGCAGTGGTAATTTAAATTGCCAAATTATCTCCCATGATTCTGGGAGAAGGACACTGGAATTAAGAAGGATTAGGGAAGGCTTTTGATAGAGTGCTAGATTTGAAATTCAAAAGATCTGAGTTCATAATTGTATCTTGTTCATATACTACTTTTATGTTCAAATCAGTTCTCCTGGGATCATGTTTTTCTTATCTATAAAATGAGGGAATTTAATAAGATGACCTCTAAGGTTCTTTCCAGCTCTTAATGTAAGATCCCATGATTCTCATTTAATCTTACATCAGTGTGAGTAATTTTAAAATCTTTAACAAAACTCAGCTGCCTCTGATGAGAGGGAAGAGCTTTGCATGTATTACAGAGATCATTTGAGTGTTGAAAACTATGAAAGCAATGCTACTCAGAGCATTTATGTGATTTGTATATCTCCAAAGAGTCATATCTTAGGATATTTAGTTGAAGCTTTCTGTTAGTATACAATTAATTACCTATAGTCATACAGGAGCACTACAATTATAATATGAAAATGACAAATGGGACCAATCAACCTAAAACCTAAATTATCAATAGGATGAAAGACAATGTGATATAACAGAAAGAAAGCCGACTTTAGAGTCAGGAAAAACCTGAGTTCAAATCTTAACTCTGATATTCCCTAGCTCTGTGCTCTGTGACTATGGGCAAACAGTTTAACTCCTCAGGGGTTCAGTGTTATGCCACAGTTCCCTTTTAATGTCCTGAACCAGTTTCCCTAATTGTCCTATTCAGTCACTCTGCCTCAGGTTATAACCATTCCCTCTTAATATTAGGATAAAGGTCTAAGATATAAGACCTTTAGGCTATAATCGTTCCCTCTTAATATTTGATGGGATAAAGGTCTTTATCCATTTTAGATGTCATTAGAATATCAGGAGCTGTCTCCAGTACCTCCCCATTATGTCATCCTATGTGCCTCCCCTCATTAGGACATCCCCATCCAGGTACCTCCCCCATTATGTCATTGTTCTTATTACCCTATAAAAGAATTTTGTATTTGACATTCACTGCTGGATCCTTTGAGATGATAGTCTCATTCAGCCCTGGGACCAAACCATGGATTCATTTGGTCATCTCTCCCATTTAATAAATTATTAAATACTCTCTAATCACTATCTTGCTCAGTTTCTATGGCATTTCATCAGTTTTTTTGTTTTTTTTTTAATCTATAAAATAGGAGCTAATAATATTTGAAGTACCTATATCACAGGATTGTCATGAGGCTCAAGGAGATAATTTATGTAAAGTGCTTTGCCAATTTAAAAATGGCATATAAATGTCAGTTTTTATCATCATCAATAAATATCAGATTGTCCATTGATGTGTCTTCAGTGGGAAGAATAGCTGATATTTTCTTCTATTATCAATTACTGATTATACCAGAAATTCTTCCTTTTTTGATGTTTCTGAAATGACATGCAAGTGCAGTTGAGCATTAGAATGATCTCGCAGCTCAGTCTTCCCTTGACAAATAAAAAAAGCCATTCATTTGCAAGTTACGTACATTTGGAAAAAAAGTAAACTAGGAATATACATGTATAGCTATACACATATTTATAAAAGTAGATACATATGTTATATATCTATCTATATATCTATATATGTGTGTATATACATATTTCAATGTGTATATATACATATATTTATATAATCTAACACATATGAATAAATTAACTATTCTACCAAAATGTAATAGGATTTTTTCCATCTACCAGTTTGTGCTAGAAAGGTATTTAACCTCTCTTAAGAGAAATGTCAATGTTTGCTTTTGAAGCTATGTTCTTTCAAAAGAGTACGAGGAAGAATAAGATGAATTATTTAGTTTCCTCCTGAGTTAGCCAAAAGATTTTTGCAAGAATTAAGCTTTTACTTTGTATGTGTGTGTCTCTCAATCTGTGTGTGTGTGTGTGTGTGTGTGTGTACTTGTAACTCAGCTGGTGCCTCTATATAACCAGCAGATTGGCATGGAGGAAGTATGAAGGAGCAAAAGGTCAAGCAGGCATGGAAGACAATTTATACAAATGCTACAAATGAACATATACATTTATAGAGAATAATATTATGAAATTAAAGATTACTTGATGTATGTAATCACAGAGATAAGTTTGTTCAATGAATGGCCACCATTAAGTAAGACAGACAACTCCAAAGGAGTTGGTGAAAAAAAAAAATACTATCTATCTTCAGAGAGAGAACTGATAAACTCTAAATGCAAATTAAAGTATAAATTTCTCATTTTGTTTTTATTTCTTAAAAAAAAAAAACATGGCTAGTATGGAGATGTTTTTTTTTTTTTTATTTCACAAGTATAATTCCATATTGTTTACTTTCTTGATGACTGGAGGAGAGAATGTGGAACTCAAAATTAAAAAAAAAAAGAATATTAAAGACAAAATAGATAATAAGTTAGAAACATTGTTTAAAAAGAAACTAAGAAGGAAATTTGAAAGAGGGGAGGATTTAGTAGAAGAGATAATGAGATAATAAAGATGATGAAAAAAAAATAAGCAAGATAAAATATGGGGAAATATAAGTTCAGCAAAATATGTTCATCACTACCATGTTGAATCCAAATGATTAACTATAGCTGACAATAACACCTTAAAGGTTTACAGAGTGTTTTATGTATGTTTTCTTTTTTGATTTTAACAACAATATTGTGAAATAAGTGTTATTATTATCGATATTTTACAGATGAGAAAGAAGGCTAAGAAATTTTAAGTGATTTGACCAGGGTCACACAATGTTAGAAGTTTTAAAACAGGATTCAAAGTTCAGCACTTTCTATCACATCATATAGATGTCTATGGTGCAAGAGGAATTCCTTCTTTATAGATGATGAGGTCCTACAGATGTTCTTGTTTTTTAAATATCAGTCCCAAAGCCCCAGAAAATTGAAGAGCCCTTTAATAAGATCCACAACTAATCAAAAATAATTGATTTAATAATCCCCATATTAAATCAGTGAATGGATAATGTCAGTTGCCCAAGCTAAAACATATAGTTGGATGGGAAGCTTATTTTCATTATGTTCTGGACCAAAACATAAGCAACAATCACTAGCACCAGCAATTCTGATTAGAAGAGGAAAATTGTAATCCAGCTTATACAAACACAAAACAAAATGTTGACGATTAAAGAAAAAATAAGAGATTTGTCACCTGTTTTCCAAATTATTGCAAAGACTTCCTAAATGTTATTTCTTCCCACACTTTCTTCTTCAATGCATCCTTCATGCAGTTTTAAGTTGATATTTTAAAAGAACTGATTTAATCCTATCCTGCACAAGAAAGTGCAGGAACTCATATTACCCTTAGGATAAAATCCAAAATTATCTGTTTGTCTGTTTTTTTTTTTTTTAACCCACCACAATCTAGCTCCCATCTATCATTCTAATTTATTTCATATAATTCTCTTCAGGCACTCTCCTTTGTCATATTGACCTCTTCTTCCTCTTCTTTCCTGTCCTCTTCTCTGCTTTCCTAAATCTCCTTTTGTTCACATGGGGTATAATGCATTTACCTATGAATACGTATATATGTGAAATTATTCTATACATCTATTTTATCAGTTATTTCTCTGGATACAAGAAGCATCTTTCCTCATGTATCCTTTGTAGCTAATCTGGTTATTTTTAACAGTGCAAATGATTTAATTACTCAAAGTTCTTAAAACAATATTGAAATTACTATATACTATGTTCTCTTGGTCCTGCTCATTTACTCTCTTTCTGAAGATTTCTAGAAGTGGGGTGCTCACTACCTACTTGTCAAACAAATAGACAATTTTCTTAGCACAGTGACTGGCATATACTAGGTGCTTAGTAAGTTGTTCCAGACCAAATGAAAGAAAATGAGAGGAAGAAAAATATCTGGTATAAAAGTAAATAAATAACAGTTGTATCTTAGATTGAAGAAACATTTTGAGTAGTAGCTTTCCAAGTGTTTCCTGAACCAATTAAATCTAGTTTCTCTGGCTGATTCTTAACACAGATCATGCCTAGACAAGACAAATATTTTGGTAAAACATTATTTAAGATAATAGCTTCATTTTATAGATGAGGAAATTAAAGGTCCAAGGAATTTAAATCTTTTGCATTAGGTCACACAGGTAATAAGCAACAGAGAAAGTATTTGAAAGCAATTCTTCTGACTTTTTTTTCAACTGATTAAACACTTCAGTCAATCTTGCAGCTACTTCATCTAAATGGATATCAAGGTTAGATATCCTAGAACATAGCAGATGCTTAATTAGTGCTAATTATCTGGAAATGGTTATGGATAAATCCAATCTCTTACATTTTACAGTATAAATCAGAGTGGAAGATTTGGCTATAGGGACAAGATTGGAAGGAGAGTTACTTGTTCCATGAAAGGCATCAGTGAAAAGAGTCAGACTTGATACTGGGTTCAAATCTCACCTGTGATATTTGTTAGCTGTATAACTATAGGTAAGTAACTACATCTCTGAGCCTTAGTTTCCTTATTTGTAAATCTGGAAAATAATACCTATAATATTTACCTCATAGTTGTTTTGGGGTTCAGTGAAAACACTTTGTACAATTTGACATACTCCTGTTATTAATAATAGAAATAGAGCCTCAGCTTCTGATTTAATTAGTGTAAAGAATTCCTGGAGAAGGAAACTCCCTCTACCAATGCAGATAAGTAACTCTTTGCAACACTGAGAAGCTTATTTGTCTAAGGTCCTTGAACCAGTATGCTTCAAGAGCAGGACTTGGATCCAGATCAATGAAAGTAGCTCATTATTGGTTACATCATACTACCTCTCATTCAGCAACAAAAACAAAAAACAACAGCTAATTTAATCTTTTAAAGCTTTGCTTTAAGATTTGATCTTAGGTGTTAGATTCTCAAATTAGCTAAATGGTAAATATCCTCTTTACTTTTTAAATAGTGTAAAGGAAGCATTGGGATCTCTTAATCCCATAAAGGCAAAATTATCTAGGAATAGGTCATCCAGAGTGGAGATTTTCTATGTTAGTTTGGGACAACCAACAATTATCTAAATCCAGATGGAGGTTTGTGTAGAGTGGGAGGTAATTTTGAGTATGTTCTTCTTCCTGCATTTCAGAATAGAGCAAATTATCTTTGGACCACTTATTGTTTGATGTTTTCCCCATCTCATTTCCTATTCATTAATACAGATAAACAAAAGCTGATTGTACCATAAAGGATTGTACCTGGTGCCATCAGGCTATGTAATCTCTATCCTTTTTTGTTTATCTTTTCATTTTTGTTACTATAGTGACCTAAAATAAAACCTGGCATTCAAATATGAATTGAGTGACCTAAATATTTTTTCTGGGTATCTCTGGGGAATATAATCCATTTCCTTAGAAAAGTGACATTTTTTAGTTGGTATGCAATGAACTTTAAAGTTTCTGTAAATATCTAAATAGGGAGACAGACATTCACTATTTCATGATTTTTCATGATTCACACTTTTCTCAAATATGATTAATAGGATTTTATTGCATATTTTAGCATTTTCTTCTTTTAAAATTCATCAAGCTCATTGAGAAGTATTGTCATATATTTTAAGCTTTTCTGTTTCTTTACTTTTTTTTAATCAAGGAGGAGACTATCAATTTTAGATTTTAAAATTGTAATATGGAATTCAAAAGACACACAGGCCACATAGCTTCATAAGAATTTTTGATTATTCATAATAAAAATTACATTAATATATGAATATATGTAAGGTCATTGAGAATAGAGATTATTTTATTCTTTTGATTTGTGTCTCTAATGCATAGACAGTTAACAGTTATTTAACAAGAATTTATCAAGAAGATATTATGTAGGAGCAATTGAACTAAGTACCAAAGATACAAAAAAAAAAAAAAAAAAAGAAAAGAAAAAAGACAGCCTCTTCTCAAGGAGTTCTTATACTAAGGACAAAGACAATATGAAAACATCCATGTACATATAAGATATATAACAGGATAAATTAGAGGTAATCAACACAGGGAAGGTATTAGTATTAAGGAGGATTGGGAAAGATCTCTTGTTGATAGTGGAATTTTAGCTGGGACTTGAAGCAAGCTAGAAGGCAGAGATGCGGACTGGGAAACATAGGAAACAATTCATGAAAATTCCCTGAGTTAAAATATAACGTCTTCTCCAAGGAACAGCAAGGAGGTCAGTGTCATTGGATCATAGCGTACATGGCAGAAAGATAGATGGTATATGAAGAATGGAGGTAGAAAGAATGTTCCTTTTTTTTTTAAACCTGCACTTTAGGAAAATGAATTTGACAGTTGAATAGAGCATGAACTAAAGAAAGAAGAGACTTGAATCAAGGAGGCCAATTGTCAGGCTATTAAAAAAAAAAATAATGCCTAAAGGGAAAAGGATCCACATGTACAAAAATGTTTGTAGCAACCCTTTTTGGTAGGCAAGGAACTGAAAATTGAGTAGATGCTCATCAATTGAGGAATTGAAGAAATTCTGGTGTATGAATGTAATGGAATATTATTGTTCTATAAGAAATAATGAGCAGGTTGATTTCAGAAAAACCTGGGAAGACTTACATGAACTGATGCTAAATAAGGTGAGTAGAACCAAGAGAACATTGTACATAGCAACAAGAAGATTACATGATGCTCAACAGTGATGGACTTGACTCTTTTCAACAATGAGATGATTCAGGACAATTCCAATAGACTTCTGATGGAGGGAACCATCTGCATTCAAAAAGAGGACAATGGGGACTAAATACAAATTACAAGATAGTATTTTTACCTTTTTTGTTATTGTTTGCTTGCTTTTTTTCTTCCTGATTTTTTCCCCCTTTGATCTGATTTTTCTTGTGCAGCATGATAAATGTGGAAATATGTTTAGAAGAATTGTACATTTTTTTTTGGACTACTTGCTTTCTAGGGTAAGGAGGTGGAAGGAAAGGGGAAAAGTTTAAAACACAAAGTTTTGCAAAGATGAATGCTAAAAACTTTCTTTGCATGTTATTTTGAAATTAAAAAGCTATTATTAAAAATTAAAAAAAAAAAAAACAGTGCCTGATGCTTAAATGCTTAATTAATGATGGATTTATCATTATGGTTCAGGTACAAGATTTTTTCTGCTTCCCTCTAACCTTTGAAATTATTTTGTAATTTACTTGGTACATATATTATTTTTTATCTGTGTACATGAGAAGCAGCATACAAAATGCAAAGAGAAAATGCCTCAGAATTTGAAGACTTTAAAAAGTATTTATATGCTTAAACTGATGGTAAAAATAATTGTCTTTTGTTTCTTTTTCCTGAGAGAAGCAGAATTTTTCCAATTTTATATGAAATGGTTTTAAAAGTTCAATTGGCACATTCAAAATCTCCTCCAATAGCCTCTCAAAGAAAGTCATTTCCTATCTTAGTATATTTAGTATGTTCTCAGTTATAATATATTTATTTGTATTCTACATCAGCTACATGCCTATCTTCATCTCTCTGCATCTGTCCCTTTTTATTTTGAATTTATTTAGGGGAGGGGAGAGAGAGCAGATGGTATTTTCCTATCATTTTCAGCAAATAAATGTTTGTGCTATTTTTTTATTTTATTGAAATTACTTTGGGATATTGAACCTTTATTACAATTAATAAACACATGTCTGGAATAATATTATGATAGTAGACAGGTCCTATGTCTGTATTCAATGTTTTCCAAGCAAGTGAGGCAGTCAGTTTTCTCACCTACCTATCCCCCGAATGCAAAGTAACCTGCTTTGTATCAACTGAAGCTCTGGTATTTGATTACTCTCCACTTTCAATAACCCATCTTTACATTATTTCTATTGAATTCACTGTGTTTTTCTATTTTCCAACCTGGGAAACTCTCCTACGACAAAATATATATCCTTTAAAATTTGTTCTTTACCAAATTCCTTTTAGGAGTCCTACCAAATTCCTTTTATGACACAAATATGGTGCTGATACTTAAACCAGGTAGCATGAAAACAGAGAAAGAAAATTATAGATCAATTTACCTAATGAATATTGATACAAAAACCTTAAACAAAATATTAGCAAAGAGATTACAGAAAGTCATCTCCAGGATAATACTATGACCAAGTAAGATTTATACCAGGAATGCAGGACTGGTTCAATATTAGGAAAACTATTAGCATAATTGACTATATAAATAACCAAATTAACAAAAATCATATGATTTTCTCAATAAATGCAGAAAAAGTTGATAAAATTCAATATCCATTCCTATTAAAAACACTAGACAATATAAGAATAAATGGAGTTTTCCTTAAAATGATCAGCATCTATTTAAAACAATCAGTAAGCATCATATGTAATGGGGACAAAGTAGGACCATTCCCAATAAGATCAGGAGTGAAACAAGGTTGTCCATTATAAACATTACCATTCAATATTATATTAGAAATGTTAGATTTGGCAATAAGAGAAGAAAAAGAAGTAAAGGAATTAGAGTATGCAATGAGGAAATTATCACTCTTTGCAGATGATATGATGATATACTTAGAGAACCCTAGAGAATCAATTAAAAACTATGAGAAACAATTCATAACTTTAGCAAAGTTGCAGGATATAAAATAAATCCACAAAAATCATCAGCATTTTTATCTACCAACAAAGTCCAACAGCAAGAGATACAAATAGAAATTCCATTTAAAATAACTATTGATGATATAATATTTTGAGGGCCTATCTGCCAGGACAAGTCAGGAACTATATTAACACAACTACAAAATACTTTCCACACAAATAAAGTCAGATCCAATCAACTGGAAAAATATTAAGTGCTCATGGGTAGGCCTAGTGAATATAATAATAAAAAAAAATACTATCTAAATTAATTTACTTAATTAGTGCCATATCAATCAAACTCCCAAGAAATTATTTTACAGATCTAGAAAAAATAATAACAAAGTTCATCTGGAAGAACAAAAGGTCAAGAATTTCAAGGGAATTAATGAAAAAAAATCGCTAATGAAAGTGACTTGGCTATGCCAGACCTAAAACTATATTACAAAGCAGAGGTCAACAAAACCATTTGGTACTGGCAAGAAACAGAGTAGTCAATCAGTGGAATAGGTTATGTTCACAGGATAAAATAAATAACAAATATTCAATACCAAAGGTAGAATTGAGATAAGTGGTCAAGTGCCATCCTGCTAGTGATTAAGACTTTTTGATTCTAATAAACTGAAATCCCAAACCTATTTATCCTTATGAAAGTATTGGACCTATTTCAAAAGGCAACACATTCCAAAAACCAGTGAAGCCTTTCCCGATGTCCTGATATTGAAGCTGCTCCAGGTTTAAACAGTACCTTCCTCATTATTGACAGCTGGAAAAGTGGCAAATCAAAATGAGACCAGTTGGGGATATGCTTGATTATAAAATCAAGCAACTGAATCAAGGGACTGAGTTTTCCTTGTAATGTTCTCTGGGGGATAATTATCATTTTTATAGTTCTCTTGCTACAGGATAATTTTGTGTGACTATATTAATCATAACCATATTAATGTAGGCATTGACAAAATTTGGTATTGTTGAAAGAAATGTCATGTTTATTCAAGATTGCACTTGGAGCACTGATTAAAAAAGGACATTTTATTTAAAAAAAAACCTTTCGCCATTTCCCCCTTATATCTTTTCTCCTATTTTAATCATTACAATAAATCTGATTCTGTTAATAAGTTCAAGAAATATTTGTTTTTCTTTAAATGTTTTTATATTTTCTTAAATTAATAAACTTTTTTTTTACATTCACCTCCTCTGACTCATCAATAAGGGGAAAAAGTCTTGTGATAAATATGCATAGTCAAGTAAAACAAATGTCCCTATTGACATGATAGATAGACATGATAGATAGACACACCTTAAGTTCACCATCTTTGTTGAAAGATAGGCAGTAGACTTCATCTAATGTCATCTAGACCAGGTTTGGTCATCATATTGATCAGTATTTTGCTTTTTCAAATAAACAATACTCTATTTTAGGACACTATGCTAGGTACTTGAATATAATGACAAAAGGTTATAATCTATGGCTTTAAAGCGCTTATGATTTACTAATCAATTAAGGATGAATATTATCAATGTCTACATTGGAGAAAAGAATGTCTCCATAAGTCCTCATTCCCCTGTTTAGTGATGTCATCATGTTTTGAGTCATTCTTTTTGTAAAATGGTTACCTTGTGTCAGATGAGAAATTTTGCATATTTCTTAAGTTTATATATTTTGCCACTTCTAGCTCACTAGCAAAAACATGTGATACCTGTGAAATAAAAGTTAATTTGACTAAATCACAAGTTGGTTCAAATTAAATTATATTTATATTATTTTTCTTTTCTCTTTTTTCATTTAAGTTTTGCCTTTGTCAAATATATAAGATCAGGATATTTTTGTCTGGCTTTATAGAATAAGTTATAATATGTCTTTTGTACCTAGGAAATGGCTTCTAAGAGACTTGCATAGATAGCCAAAATACTTATAGATCTCTGGAGGTGAGCAGATAATATGATTTTTTTAAAGATAGAGAACAAAACTGTGTACAAGGCAGTAGGAAAAATACTATCTTCAGAAATGCTTAGAATAAAACATAGATCATCTGCTTCATCAATTATTTATTCCTTCAAAGTTATATATCATACAAAACTTGATAATATTTTATTCTAAAAAGGAGTTTTATAAGGGATAATAACACTAGTTAATACCAGTGTCAGATTATTTCCTCTACTAGTGAGATAGTTTTAAAAAAAACAAAAACCTGTCATACCTCTTTTCTTTAGCCCAAATGGACCCTTCTTAGTTAATTTGTGCCATTCATAATCAAGAAAGGAGTCTAAAAAATATCATTCTTTGAGAGAAATGTTCTTCTAAGAAATGTCATAGGAATTAGATCTGAAAGTGATGCTAGGTAGTCTATTCTTCAACCCCTCATTTTTGGAACCTTCAACTTAGAAAAGAGGAATCATTTGCCCACTGTTATAAAGGTAGTATTAGCAGTTGGAATTTAAATTCAAGTCTTCTGACTCTCTTTATGATTGTTTCCACTATTGAATTCAATCCAGCAATCACTGAATAGGCTCATACTATCTGTGAGGCATTGAGGTAAATATGCTTGCCTCCTCCAGTTCAGTTGAATGTTGTACATCGTATCATCCTATCATCTCAAGAATACAATATCATTCAAATGTTCTACAATGTATCAAAAAGAGCTTTGCTTGTTCTTTGAGTCCACTGAGTGTTGTGGATTATAGTACATGTCTTCATTACTAACTTTGTGATCTTGGGTACAAATCCTTCTGAGGAAAGAGATATAAAGCTGAAAAGGACTCACAAGAAGTAATCCAGTCCAATTCCCTTAAGTAAGATATGAGGAAATTGAAGTTCAGAGAGATTATATCATTTACCCAAGATTACACAAGTAGCAAGTGGCAAAGCTGAGAGTTCAACCCAGGTCTTTGGACTTCAGAACCAGCAGCCTTCCTATTATGCCACACCTAACACAGCATCTCATTTTC
This sequence comes from Antechinus flavipes, assembly GCF_016432865.1. Classification (NCBI taxonomy): domain Eukaryota; kingdom Metazoa; phylum Chordata; class Mammalia; order Dasyuromorphia; family Dasyuridae; genus Antechinus; species Antechinus flavipes. The sequence goes on from NC_067401.1 coordinate 252,017,714, forward strand.
TGATTAATGAAATGGAGATAAATATTAAAAAATAAATCTGAAGGTGGATTATATTACATTCCTAATAACTACATCTATTCTATATACATATATTAAAGCCTCTTGGAAGAGTGGATAGAGTCAGGAAGGTTTGGCCCTGCCTCTGATATATTATGTGACCCAGCGATAGTCATTTAGTAACAGTGTCTGACATTCCTCTCCAAAGCTATAAATTACAGAACAGCTGAGGTTCTGCATTTGTGGAGAGAATTCCACACTAGAAGTTCCCCACATAAATAAAATCACAAATTCGGAACAGATCTAACCAAATAACAGCAATAATTGACATTTATGTGATATAGCTGATTTGCTGACATATATTTTGCATCTTCAGTGGATGTGAATTCCTTAAGAGCAGAGACAATGTCACTTTCTTATTTCCTCAGGACTTATCACAGGGCTAGATTAGCCAATATTGTACTAAGTGCTCAATACAAGTTTTTTTGTTCATTCATTTATTCGCTCTTCCACATTGCCTTCCAGTAATACTATTTTTAAAAGAATCACTTTTTAATCAGATATATTTTCTTTAAAATATTAAAGTAAAAAACCACAAAGTATAACAAAGGAAACCGAAGACAAGTGAAAACAGAGATGTTATTTTTTTTCCATCCATGTTCATAAAAGCCTTGAAATATATCTGTGAACCCCTTGAGAGTCCATATGAGATTAATAACCTCTCTACTAGAGAGGATGCTATCAGTGCTATAAGTGCTATGTAGAGCTATATGCTCTACATAGACTAAATATCAATAAATTGAAGAAGCTATGAGGATATATGTTGCAAAAGTAAAGAATGCAGTCGTTAGCCCAGTAATAGAAAATCCCTTCTCAGATTGCCAGTATTTGTTTCTAGAATGTTCAGATCAAAATTATATCACTTTATCACACTAGTCATATCTTCATTCTCTTCTAGACTTGTACCTCCGTCAATTCATCATTCAACTTTATACCATCTTCCTTTATTATTTATCTCATACATATATTATACGTCTCCAAATTGATCATCTGTACTTCATGTTGAGAGAAAATATGAATGTGAGACCTGCTTTCATGCTTATGGTCCTATTCTTCCCTTTGTGTATAGAAATTAATGACAGAACCTCAGCTGAGCTAGGAAAATGCAAAGAGCTAAATTCATTTCTTAAAAATTCTTACCATAAAGTATCTTGCCCTCTTTCCCTCTGGAATTCATTAGACCCAAGGGGACTAGTCAGCTAGTCTAATAAACTAATTTGAAATAGACTGCTAATAGCAGATAATAAGAAAATTTTATCTTTTCTAGATAATAATTGAAATTTAATAGAAACGTTCAATATCTTAACACAAAAGAATGAGGAGAAAATTTTAGACACTGTCTTAGAACCAAAAGGGGAATTGGTATATCATAACCTTTAATGAGTCTCTCAGATAACAGCCCACAGGCATAGATAACTTCTTATACTTATGATACTTTTATATGTTTATCTTTGTACTCTAGTAACCCAAATGGACAGAGTTGTGATAGTTTTATTACTTCATTCTTTACAGCAATGCAATGATACACAATATAGATTCTATAGGGACTGTCTAGATATATCATAAGAAATTATATTTTCAGTGCATATTTTTTAAGAGCTAAAGAGAAAATATTAAATCTTATGTATGCACAAGTCATACAACTAGTAACTATCAAAAGTGAATTTGATAAGTGTTTTGTAAATTGAATTTGGGTCAAAAATAGGAATCTCAAATTGCACCTGTCTATATTCAATTTAACAAACATTTATTAAACACTGTGCCTGACACTGTGTTAAGTGCTGGGTTCACATAACAAAAACAAAACAGTCCTTACCCATAAGGAACTTTAATTATGACATTTGCAATTTGTATATAGAAAAGTAAACATAAAGTTTGTATAAAGAAATACAAAGGAATTTAAATAGTGAGTGAACACTAACAATAGAGATGGGGTGGGTCAGGAAAGACCTTGTATAGGAGGAGGGGCCTGAGCCTACTTTAAAGAAAAGTAAGGATATGAGGTAGAGATAAACAGAACATGCATAGGGGACCATCTATGCTAAAGTACTTGAGGAAGGAGATTGAATATTTTGCACAGGGATCATCTACTCAATTTGACTAGAATGAAGAATGCATGAATATGAATAATGTGAAGTAAGACTGAAAAGGTAGGTGGGAGCCAGATTATAGAGGTTTTAAATATGAGTCTGAGTATTTTGTGTTTTATCCAAAACTCAATAATAGGAAGACACAACATGTTTTGACTAAGAGTGTAGCTTTATCAGGTTTGAAAAATATCCATGCTTAATGGGCAAAAGGAGGATGATCTAGAAAAACAAGCTGAGATGAAATGGAAATATAGGAAGAGAACCAGGAAATAATAGCATTATGGAAATCAAGGGAGAATGAAGTGACCAGGAAGAGTAGATGATCAGCGGTAGAAACTGAAGGGATATCAGGTAGACTGAGGATAGAGAAACTGGAATTTGATTTAGCTGTCAAACTATTATTAGTAACCTATAAGAGTTATGTGAAGAAAAGGAGTAGGATGCCAGATTGGAAAGGACTGAGAACTGAGTGGGGAAGACAAATTTGAGACAATAACCATAAATCACACTTTTTATAAGTTTCACTGAGAAGTGATGCCTTGAGGTTCAAGATTTTTTTTTTTTTAAGTTGAGGCATAGAGGAATTAAATATGGCAATTGGCAACATGGAAGGATCCACTGGATCAGGAAGATTGACGATGGGGAAAAAGAGAGAGAATGACAGAGACAAACTCCTGGAAGGATCTGGGCACAAAATAGTTTGATTTGGTAAGGAGAAATCTTTTTATTAGATATTGTTGCAAAGGAGAGAATGAAGAGGACTGAAATTGGGGAAAAGAGGAATCTTATAATAAATGGATTTTATTTTTCTCAGTAAACAATGAAGTGACATTCTCTGTTAAGAGGGAAGAAGTTGTAGAGAGAGAGTTTCAGTCACTGAATTTGACAATTGGAAGGGACTTCAGTGGCTTCTTATCTAGTCCAATACATGCACAAAAGAAATCCTCAACTTATAAATGTTTACCCAGTAGATTGAAGTGAATGATTTTTAAGAATGAGAAATAATATAGGCTGGGGGGAATAAATAAGGCAGATATGATGAGGTCTAGATATGGGGTACCTAAGTGAAATTAGGGTTTGATTGAGGTCTAGTGGTAGGTTTGGGGTGCAGGGAGCCAAATAGAACTCCCCTGCAACCCCATTGGATTCGGCCCAAGGATATGGAGTTAAATGAATTCTAGTAGTGGCGCAAGAGTGCCCTATAAAAGAATTTATAAGCCTGAAAAGCTAGATAGATAAAAGAGGTTTATTATGGCATTTGGAAGTGAGGTTAAAGTATAGTTAAGGAAATAGATGAAGGTAGAGAGAAGAAGGGTACCAGACACAGAGTTCCAGTGGACAGAAGGTTCCAGCATGCCAGACGTAAGGGTGGCATGTTTAGAACCTCTGCAAAGAGGGGATTCTAGCTTGGCTTTTTTATAATGGGAGATTTGGCTAGAGAGGCCTGTGGATATAGTCCCAAATTGGCTCAGATCCGGGTGGAGCTGGGATAGGCCTGGATCTTCTATTGGAATTCAAAGGGACCAGCATTTGTGAATCAAAAGGTCTTTGATTGATAATTACATCAACTAGGAGGGGTTGGGAATCAAAAAGAAAGAAATGTTAAAGGGACCACACCCACATCAGATTGAAGACGAGAGAAAGGGAAGATTCCCCCCCTCCCCAAGGTGGTCTTGAAAATCCTCTAGTTCTCAAAGTCAAGCCATTCTTTTTTTTTTTTTTTTTTTTTTTTTTAACAACTCCAATTATTAAGGATTTTTTTTCTTCATAGAAAATCTAAAATTGCTTCTCCAGCTTCTAGACATTGCTCCTGGTTCTATCCTCTCGAACCAGACGGAATAAGTCTAATCCTTCACATGATAATCTTTCAAATATTGGAAAACAACTATCTTGTCACTACTGAGTCTTCGCTTCCTCAAGCTAAAAATAGCCATTTGTTTCAACCAGGCATCATATGTCCCAGACTCAAATTCTTTAGCATTGTGGTTGCTCTAACACTTTAAACACTCCATAGTATATCAATATCTATTTTAAACCAGGATGCCCTTAATCGATCATAATGTTTTGAATAGGGTTTAATGAGTGCAGGATACATAGGGACTATTATCTTCTTATTGCTGGAAATCATGTCTCTTATTGTAGCCCAAAATCATACTAGATTTTTTTTTTTAGCTGTCACATTATAATTGTGGCTCATATTAAACTTGTGGCCCATTAAAACCCTCTTATCTTTTTTTTTCCCCTGTGATAATTGTGGTTAAATGACTTGCCCAGGGTCACACAGTTGTGTTAGGCATTTAAGTGTGGATTTGAATTCAGGTCCTCCTGATTTCAGAGCTAGTACTCTATCCACTGCACCATATAGCTGCTCCAACACCCATTAACTTTTTTAAAACAACTACTAATTTTGCCCTTTCCTAACCTATCTTATATTTTATTCAATATTCATACCTAAATGCAAAACTTTATGCTTATCCCTACTAAATTTCATCATAATAAATTCATTCCAATGTTTTTCATTATCTAGATGATTGCAACAAGGATTTAGACTCAGTGATAAAGACCCCGGGGGCCACAGGCTCATACATATACTTAGAGTTGGAAAGGATCTTAGAGATCATCTAGTATAAGCTCTTAATTTTATAGATTCTAGAACCTGAGGAGCACAGAGAAGTGATTTGCATAAGATCACAGAAGTAGTCAGTAGAGGAATTGAGATTTGAAGTTATGTCCTTTGACTTCAAAACCCACAGTTTTTCTGTTACACAGTATTGCCTTGAAAGATCAACATGGAAGTGAAATTGAGGGGAAAAGATTGTACCTTTTCCTCTTTCTGTGGCCTGCTGCTTTGGTGAGAAAGTAGATTGAGGAGAGGGAAATGAAGGAAGAAGTCCTAAGGGGACTTTGTTGTATTGATTTCTAGGGAGAAATGCAAGAAAGGAGATGCAGAGTCTATGCTTGAGTTAGAGGGATGGTCATGTTAGAAAATATGGAATTTTCGGTACCATTGACATTCACACTTTACGGGAGGTAACTGATGGGGGGAAATGATGAGAGGGGACCCCAAAACTTTCTCTCTGAAAACTCCTTCAAGGAGAAAGTTTCCTTGAATTCTGGCTTCTGTAAAAGACCCCCGCTCAAGGGAAACAGGAAAAATAGCTTCTTTCTGTTATCTGGGTGGGGCTAGTTGAGTTCAGAGCTGGAGATTCTAACCCAATTGAATTGGAGATTAGTCCAGAAACGCTCATTTACTTCCAAGATTCTCTGTCCTGATTCCAACCCAGGCTGCTAGCCTAGTCTTCTATCATAAAATGAGACAACTTGGGGCTCATTTCTTACAGAGGACCTAACATGCCAAGGAACTTCTCTCTTCCTGGCAGAGCAGCAACCTCTACTCGTTGAAATGATATTCTCTTTCAGCATTACCCTCTCTTTATCTTTCTCACCTATTTCCCTAACAAGACTTTATACCTTTCTGTTGGGATTTCTCTGCTAGAAACTTTACTTCTCTGCCAGCACTCTTCCACTAGAAACTTTACTTCTCTGTCAGGACCTTGCCATCAAAGAATTCAGTCTTTCTATTCATGCATAGCAAAGGCTGATTTCTCAAAGCCAATAATAAACTTCTTTTACTACTCTAGCTTTTTGGGTTCATAAATTCCTTTACAAAAGACCTCTGTGCCACCAGAAGGGGTTCCCACAACTACCTACCCTGCACAGGAATCTAGGGGAATTTAGGGGAGCCAAACCTCTTCATTTGGTTCCCTGAATCCCATCACTAAGCTTAACTCCCTGACCACCAGGAACCTTAACCTCATCATTTTGGTCCCCTGACCAGGAACCCCAAAATCCTGACCTCATCAGGAACCAGAGTAGAGGGGAGGTCACTGTGAGGTAAATGGTAAATGCCATGAACAATGCGGGGGAAAAACCTAAGAAATCCTTTCATTATAAAATTTTGTTTTGTTTTGTTTTTTAATCCTAGAAACTTTACCTTTCTTTCTCTTAGATCTGGACTTGGCTCATAACTTTTCACTCTATACTATATAAACACAATTGATGCAAACATCTTTAAGGCACTTGTGTTAATTTTTTTTTTTTTTGATTAATTGGCAAGTGAGAATAAATTCAGCTTTAGGCACACATGTGAAAAAGTCAAAGGTTATCGGTAATGCTTTTTCATTTCTCATTTTATACTTCTCTCACTTGGGACTCATATCCCTTTGTCCTGCCAAAGACCTTTCTTGTAATGATTTAGCTATCAATGGGCCCCACTTAAGGTGGAATATTTATATTTTAATTGGGCACTCTTGAGGATGGAAAAGCATTCTCTACCCCCAAGACTCACCTCACAAGGCTGCAATGAGATTCAAAGTAAAGTGCTTAGCACAGTGTCTAGTACATACTAGGTGCTTAGGAAATACTTATTCCTGGCCTCTGCTTTCTAATACTGGATTAGCTAATGCTAAGACAAGTATCAAAGGAGACAAAGAACAAGCCTCAGTACCATAATCTTAAACTTTGCAACCTTTCCCAAGCAAAATATATAAATAGAAGACATTTAAATACTAGCCCTCTGGTAGGAGTGAAAAATCGGAGAGTGTTCTAGACTTAGCATGTTTTGCAATTTCATGCCTTTCAATCTAGTATATCTGTAAAGAAGGTTTTTTTTTTTTTTGGTGGGGGGAGTGAGGGTGGAGAAGGATGCAGTTGTTATTCACTGAGGTGATTTGGTTTTTTAAAAGCTTCCTTTTAACACAGATAAGATTGAACAGGCTAACAATTCTTGGAGTAAGTAGGATTAATTAGCAGGAAGCTGTTGATAGTTCATTACTGACCTGTGAAACCTAGTACAAATGAGGTCAGCTAAAATAATAGGCCTATTTAGAGTTTAGGTCATGTAAGACGTCACTAAGGATCACATTATTACAGCAAAGAAAATATGGCAGAGAAATGTGCTCTTAAAAGAAAATACATTTTTCTTCTGGACAACTTCCAAACCACACAGTTGCAAAATCTGAACACCCCAAATCATTGAATGCTAATATTTAACAGTCTGGTTTTACTTGTCTCACAAACCTTTTTATACCTTTGCTGTTCATTAAAAAAAAAAAAATCCAATTGTTATTTAGTTCATAATCCTAACATGTTCAAGGTACTTATGGTGTGCTACTTCTATGTCCTTAACACACCTGTATTGTTCAGGAGCTATTTGCTACCAAGTATGATCTGCATATCACTGACAATTCAACTCCATTAAAGCTAGGAGTAGAGATTAAAGGTGACTGGAGACAGGAACAATGCTACCTCTAGGGCCGGTATTTGGCAAGTTTGTGAATTAGAGGAGATTTCCTTTTTCATGATGGATTGGAAAAAAATGTTTGACTAAAGAGTCAAAAGATTTGGTTTTGCTATTTCTGCCAAGGAATTGTGGGCCAAACATGAAAGCTCCCAAGCCCTCAGTTTCCTCATCTACAAAATGGGAGTAAAAGTACAGTATAATCTGCTCCACAAGGTTGTTGTGAAGTCACCTATGTATTGTATCATTCATAGAGAACTGACATACAAAAGACTAAGAAGCATTGCATAATATATGTGATAAAAGGATACAAATAATCTTCACAAAAGGAATTGCAAAATGTTTTAAATCACTATTGTTAAAAGAAAGGCAAATTAAAATAACCAACTGTTTACTGTTCACCCATCAAATTGACAAAAATTATTTCTAAAACTCAGGATCAATATTGGAAGAACTATGAAAAGTCCCAGGGGTAATGAATTCAGGTAATTGTTTTGGAAAACCATTTGGTTTTACAGTAGAAAAACTGCCCGAGGTTTGTTTTTTTTTTCCTTTTAGTGCTGCAATTTCATTAGTGGGCATAGGTCTCCAAAGGTAAAAAATAACGCACACATAGGTTAAAATAATATATATGTTAATAAATGCACATATGCATACATATATTCACAGCAATATGTTTTTTGTACTAGTAAAGCACTAAAAACAATATGGTACCCATTAATTGGAAAATGCATAAAATGTTATAAAGACTATAAGGAATATTTTTGTTTAGTAGGAAATGGCAGAGAGGTGGAACAGTGGATCTTTATAATATTAAATCTTCTATCAGACCCTTATTAGCTGTATGACACTGAATGAGTCACAGAAACCTCTTTGCCTCCATTTCCTCATCTGTAAAATGAGCTGGAGAAGGAAAACAACAAACCCTTCTGGTTTCTTTGCCAAGAAAACTTTACCTGGATTTTACTTCAGGTCACAAAATCAGGCACAACTAAAATTACTGAAAAACAAAGGAAAATTTAATGTAAGGATGTCAGAGGAATGGGAAAAGCTCATATGAATTGATAGAAAATGAAGCAAGAACCAGGGAGAAAATGCTGGTCCCTAATAATGTAAATGAAAAAAATCTTACTGAAATTATATTGACCATTTTATTCTATTATTTCTAATATTCTATTATTTGTTATTATTATTACTATAGAATAGATAATAGTAGAAAGGCAGAGAACTACAGATGTGTAATGGTACATGTGCAATGAGATTCAGTCATTGTATAGATTGATTTTAATAACTTGCTTTTCTTCGTTACAAAGTCTATGAATCAAAGCATGGGGTGAGGATTAAGGCAGGAGAGAGATAAATATAGAAATGACTAATATAAAAAGAGAAGATGACTATAGGGCTTTTTTTTAAAGTCAACTAATGTATCTGAAGTGTTTTGTAAATTATAAGGATGTGTCCTAAATATATGTTATTGATGATGATATTGATGATAATGGCGATATTTGGATTTGTGATTTAATTGGTAAAGAGTATTCTTAACAAGAAAAATTCCTCTACAAATACATATCAACAACTGCAGCTACAGCTTTTAGCCTTACTGATTGATGAGTGCATTGAGAAATCAAGTGATCTACCTGTTCAGAAAAAACAACATGTAACAGAGGAAGCACTTGAGTTTTCTGGACTTTGAGACTATCTCCCTAGCCACTATATCTTGTTATCCCTAAAATTATTAAGCTTAAGCTATTATTGGGCAATATTAGACATTCTTGTCTGTCTAAAGTTTTACTCCCCAAGTCCTCATAGGGTTAAGCTGGGCCATCATCAGTCATCTTGAGTTTTGTCTTGTCACTGTACTGATTCTGGAGTAGACAGTAAGGTTGATGACTTTGTGCATCTTTGCTTCGCTTAAACTCATTCATTCACATGAAAGTCAAGACATCACCCTGATGATGTCATAAGTCATCCTCAAGGATGAACAACAACATAGAGTTAAAGTTTATGTCTGTGATTTCATTAGTATAGGGATGATTTGAATGAGAAAATTTCTTTTTAAAATGCCAGCTTTTATGGAAGGAATGGAAGACAAGACAGTGTTCTAGACTTAGCATGTTTTGCACATTTCATGCCTCTACAAGTGTGTATCTGCAAGGAAAGGTTTTTTTGGGGAAGAGGAGAGAGATACCACAAAACAAATGAAGTTCAACAAGTTCTTTGACAGAATTGATTGATTGGTTGTTGTCCTTTGTTAGTGAAGAGGACCAAAATGATATTATTATGTTAGATTTGAGTTACAGTGGCTGATCAGACCAATATGAGTTCAGAGTGCTCTGCTATACAAATAATCTCTAGAATATCAAATCTTTTGATAACATTATCACAATATGATTATATCATCTTAACTCCTTGGAGTATTCACTGTATCATGAAGTTCCACATTGTTTTATGAGGGCAACTATAATGTTTAGGAAGTTTTAAAGACTGAGAGAGATATATAGAACTAGTAGGGACCTCAGAGGCCAAGTTCAATGTCTTCATTTCATAGTTACAGGTTGCTTGCCCAAGGTCACAGAAATAATAAAATTCAGAGAGAAAATTTGAACTAAGACAGACTCTAGAGCCAATGTTCTTTCTTGCTATTTCCCTTCCTCACACTAAATCAAGATCTACTTTTCTATATCTTTTTATCCCTTTGGTCCTTCTGTATTCTTCACAGAATCATAAAGCTGGAAATAATCTTGGAGACCAATGAGTCCAACCTTGTCATTTTACAGATGAAGAAACTGAAGCATAGAGAGATTTTTTTTTAAGTCACCTGAACAAAATCAAATAGCTAGTAAGTGTTTGGGGTAAAATTTGAACCGAGTCTTCCTTACTCTAAATTCTGTGACCTATCTACTATACAATGACAACCTTTTAAAATGCTTACAAGAATATAACCAGCTCCTATTTTTTGTAACTCTAAGTTAAATATTTTTAATTCTTTCCTCACTTTATGAAATGATATGAATGAGCTCTTTCAATATCTTCATTATGCTACTATGAAAACATTTCAGGTCATATCCCTCTTAAAATATGGCTTCCAAAACTGAATTAAATAGTCCAGTTGTAATGTGACTAACATTCAGTTAAATTATTACTTCCCTTGCTTTGGGACTTCCTTTAATGTAGCTTAAGCTTGAATCAGTTTTTTTTTTTTTTTCAGGGGGAGGGGTGTAATGTAATAGCATCTTCTTCTTATGATTTATTTTTTTATATATTGCCTCACTTGATTCTCACAGAAATCCCAATAAATATGTTGGTTCAGGAACCAGAAGATCAAGTTCAAATTCTATCGCTGAGATTTATGACCTTTATGACCCTGAAAAAGCTCTCTCAGTCTCAATTCCCTCATTTGTGAAATGAAGGGGTTGATATAGATGGCTTTTGAAGTCCTTTTCAACTTTATTTCTGTTCCTGTCATCTTATTTTATAGATGAGTTTAAATGAACTCATAGAGGTTAAGAACTTTAATTCACATTGACCCTGTAGTCAACTAAAATTCTGAAGTCTTTGTCATGTGTGCTGCTACATAAACATATTCTTTCTCCCCTTCTTCTAATTGTAAAGCTGACTTTTTAAAAATTTTAAGTACATGATTTTATATTAATTTTTATTATGTTTTATTTTACTACATGTTGAAAAGTTTTGGATTCTATTTATTAACTATCTTCCCAGCCATTCTTAATTTGATAAATATTCCATCAATATATTCTTCCAAGTCCCTTATTAAAAAAATGTTTAACATAGTAGGGACAGAAGCAGAGCTCTTTGTTGTGCTTTCATAGATGTTTTTTTATAAAACGTTAATGTCAATCTTGTTCAATCTGACCCCTAAGGACAAATATATAAATGATATTTGAAAATTTCATGTGAATATGTTTTGGCTCAAGGTAAGGAAAAGCTTCTTAACAACTAAAATAATCCAGAATAGTTTATATCAATCATCACTAAGTACCCTCACAATGAGTATCTTTAAATGGGGTCTGAATGATTTCTTTGAGTATAGAGATGGTATTGTAAGTGGGATTTCATTCAGGCAGGAGTTGGATCAGGTGTTTTCCAGCTCTGAGATTCTGTCATTCTTTGGCTTTATGAATTCTCCATCTACCTGTATTATTGTGTTAACATTTTCTAGATTAGAATTGGATGGGAACTTTCAATCAGCCTAGCTTGGTCTCCTCATGGATCAGATTTGTAAACTGAAGCACATTTTACTTAAGTAACTCTCCAAAAGTCACACAAGTCAGCAGCAGCAAAGCTAAGATTTGAAACCAGGTCATTTAGAGCTCTTTCTATTGTGCTATGCTGACGCCCTCACCATCTTGCATACTATAGATACTTTTGTGAAATATATTGTCAAATGTACTGCTACATTCTTTGGAAAGAAGGAAGGAAGGAAGGAAGGAAGGAAGCAAGGAGGGAAGGAGGGAAGGGAAGAAGAAAAGAAAAGAAGAAAGGAGGGAGGGGAAAAGGGAGGAATGAAGGAAGAAAGGGAGGGAGGGAGAGAGGAAAGAAGGAAGAAAAGGAAGGGAGGGAGGAGAAAATGAAGAAAGGGAAGAAGAAAGGAAAGAAGAAAGGGAAGAAGAGAGGAAGGAAGGAAGAAAGGAAAGGAGATAAGGAGGGGGGGAAGGAAGGGAGAAAAAAGAGAGAGGAAGAAGGAGAGGGAGAGTTAGGGAGCATGGAAAGAAGGAAATGAAAGAAAGTTATTGTTGGATATACATCTCTCCATTTACCCATACAAATTAATAGCCTCATTGTAATAGAGAAAAATATTTATCCTAAATTGACAGGCACTACAATTATGTCTGACAATGTATATAATTGTTTTTTTTTTTTAATTCATCAACTGTTTAATAAGAATTTAGTTTTTGCAAAATACTATGTTAGGTGTTGGGGAAAATGAAAATTATTCCCAGTCCCAGATAGAAGAACTTTACAATCTCTCAAATTTGTAGAAATATAGCTTTAATTTCTGCCACTATGGAGGTGAATATGAAGGTGAGCATGCATAGCCCATTTTGTTTTAACCATATATCTTATCTCCTCACCTCACCCCAGTGAGATATAATAGAGTTTCAGCAATTTACATTTGAGGAAGCAGAACATTTGGCTTTATCCATTTCAAGAAACAGAGTAGATGTTGTGAAAAAAACAAAATGATGGCAATGAAGTTCAACCAATACAAACATATGGAATATATTTAATATAATACACAGAAAAGACTGCTTTAAAAAAAAAAAAGTCCTGCTGCTATTTGAAACAAGTTGGTAGAGATGTCTAAAAGTTGAATGCACTGCTCTAATTTCAGTCAGTTATCTGTTTCTGGGAACTTTGAATGGAGTCTGACTTGCCAGTCATGCATGTATGCATGTATTCTGTAAGCTTTAAAGTGGTAGACTAATATCAGTTATTGCTATTTTTGTTGATTTTATCTTTCTGAACAGAAATTGAACTAATATGCATTACAAAGAAAGTGATGAAATTCAGGGAACAATACATGTAAATCCAAAGTTACATCATGGGATCCAGAAAAGTGATAAAAAGTTTCGAGAAAAAAACTTTTTTTTTTTTTTTGGTGAGATATATAAAGTTTAGCTGGGCAAGAGAAAGGGCAAAGGAACTGCCAGTTGTCAATATTTTCAATGTTATGATGTCTTTAATTTTCACATATGCCCTTTCATTTTTAAAAATATGAAGCATTGATCTCTATAATATACAGTTTTTCAAAAAGGTTTTTTTCAAAAAGTTAAATTTATCTATATATATATGTGTGTGTGTATATATATATATATATATATTATATATATATATATATATATACTATAGATATAGACAGAAAAGGGTAAAAGGATACATAAAAGAAGGCAGTCAACACTGCCCTACTTTTATGTCCCTTTGCTCTTTTCTGTCTATATTTTTAAATGTTTCATTGACATTCTTTACCTTTTTTGTTTTTTAATCACTATCATTCTTCCTATTGTCCTAACAATTCTTCTCTTCCTTCTAAAAATATTCTTCCTTTGTAAAAAATTTAAGCATAATTTTAGGCTAAACAAATTTACTCCTTGGTTCAGCCTGAAAAAAGTACATTTCATTCTGAACTTTTTGCAACCATTTTCTGTGAAGAGGTGATATGCATGCTTCGTTATCAGTCGTCTGGAATCATGATCAATTATTTCATCAATTAATATTCTTGTCTTTCACTGTTGTTCTCTTTTATGATATTGTAATTTATATGCAGTTCTATATGTTGTTCTGTCTACTTTAATTTGCAGCAATTTGTACAAATTTCCCCAAGCTTTGCTGAATATGTTCTTTTTATCATTTCCTAGAGTACAATAATATTTCATGGCATTCATAAACTAGGATTTATTCAGCCATCTCTCTAGCTAATGGGTCCCTACTTTTCTTTCTACTTTGCTATAAGAAAAAGTGCTGCTATAAAAATTTTTGTAATATGAGACTTTTCACTTTTTCTTTTATCTCTTTGGGAGTATGTGCCTAATATAGTTATCTATGAATCAAAGGGTAAGCACAATTTAGTAATTTTGAGAGTATAGTTCCAAATTTGCTGTCCAGTGGTTAGACAAATTCACAGCTACACCATAAATGCACTATTATGCTTGTCCTCCCACAAACTTTCCAATATTGTTTTGATCTTTTGTAATTTTTGAAAATGTGATAGGTATGAACTGAAGCCCCAATATTACTTTAAGGTCTAATTCTCTTATTATTAGTGATCTAGAGTAGTTTTCATATACTTTTAATAGCTTACATTTCTTTTTTTAAAGTAAATTTCATTGGGAAACCAAGATAAAAAGAAAATAAATAATATTAGAAAAAAAAGAGAGAATTAGTAAGCATAGAATTTCTATCTTGTATAGCTGGAGTTTTGTATAGTCCACTCTTCTCATTTTATAGATGTAGCAACTGTATTAATTTCTAAATTTGACTGGATACTAAATAAAGATAACCTAAATTCTAATCTGAGGAAAATTTGAACTATCACAACTTCTAGTTCTCAGGGAGATCTTTAGGCCAATACTTGTTTTTTTTTTTTTTTTTTTTTTTTTAGTACTACCTATCTTATATCTGAAAGAGCCCTGTCTCCTTAGTTTTACTTGTAAAAAGCTTCCCTCTAAGATTTTACCTCCCAGAAAGCTGTGGGAATTACAATCTGGAGGTTTTTCCATCGATCTGTTTATAATAAACTTGCTTTTCTTCTTTGGAAGAATGGAAATGACCTATTGGAAATGACCATTTATCTACATTTAATGTCTGTAAAAAGAGATACATTTATTTAAACATTCTTTTGGATGAAGGGTTGGCCCATTAAAGTTATTTTGAATTAAACTTTGTTTCAACATTCTTTTTATTTATATTATTATAATCATTGTGAACATTGTTTTGATTCTGTTCATATCACTCTTCATCAGTTCGCAGAACTCTTCTGTTTTCCTAAATCCCTTATATTGGTTTTTACTTATGTAATAACATTCTATTTATTGTAAAACAATCCACAATTTGGTCTATTGTTCCTCAATTAAATGACAAGCACTTGGTTCAGAGATTTTCTTTTTTGCCATCATTTAAAAAAATACTTCTATGAATAAAATGTCTTCCCATACATACATAAAATAATGGTTCCTTGAAAAATATAATAGATAATCTTCCTTATTAACATTCTAACAACAAATAATATAGAGATAAATGGTTATCAAAATTGTTCACCAATGTGATGGTGGAAATCCAATATAGAATCCAAATTGAAGAGAGCTTTTTTTTTGGAAAATGAGATCCTACAGATGCTTTATTTGAAGATGACATGCTGATTGCAGCAAAGAAAGGAATATTAAAGAACTTCCTGGAAGATAATAAACATTTAAAAGAATTTAGTCTAACCATTTGAGGAGTAAAAACTAAATAAATAAAGATTTTAATTGCCCAGATTATATGTTGTTTTATGGGCAAACTATAGATCTTAAAGGTTAAATGAATGAATTGTAAGCAGAATTAGATATGATGGGGGAAAAGAGGTTTGAATGTCT
Organism: Antechinus flavipes; assembly: GCF_016432865.1. Taxonomy (NCBI): domain Eukaryota; kingdom Metazoa; phylum Chordata; class Mammalia; order Dasyuromorphia; family Dasyuridae; genus Antechinus; species Antechinus flavipes. Next base: position 252,033,253 of record NC_067401.1, read on the forward strand.
TTAAGAATTCCAAAATCTCTAATGTTTCCTGACTTCTACCAGAAACAAATTAAATATATCATTGTGTCAATGTTATTACATGGCTATACAACATAGAACACTAAAATCTTCAAATAATATAATTATCACAAAGAGGAAAATGGAGACATACATTGTAGATATGAGTAGCCTGCAACATATAACAAATAAGAAACTTGAAAAAACTGTAGTTAATGATGATATCAGGGAAATATCTTCTCAAAAAGATAACAGCACACAAACTGGCATTTTATAGCATTTTAGGTTTGCAAAGTACTTTACAAATATTATGTCATTTGACATTCATAAAAATTGTTAAAAAATAGATGCTATTATTATCTGATTTTATAGGAAATTGAGCGTAAGTGATTTGCCTAAGTATCTGAGAAAGAATTTAATCTCAAATCTTCCTGATTCCTGATCACATGCAAGGAAGTAGAATAAGAAGTAGAAAGTTCAAGTGCTCTGCTGATATTCTCATGTTGTCAAGAGAAAGCTAGGTGGACTCTTAGCATGTTGGTTGGATTGCTTGTAAAGAAAATGAATAAGAGTATCAAAGAAGAATTGGAATGTATAAATACATATTTATACAATTATATTGCTGCATAAGAAAATCATCAAAAAAATGAGAAAGAATATAAAATTCAATCAAACCACAACAAAAAGAGTGAAATGCTACATTGCAATCCACCCTCAGTTCCCACAGTCTTCTCTTTGGTTGTAGATAGCTCTCATCATCACAAGATCATTGGAGCAAACCTGAATCATCTCATTGTTGAAAAGAGCCACATCCATCAGAATTGATCATTGTATAATCTTGTTGTTGCCATGTACAATGATCTCCTGGTTCTGCTCACTTCACTTAGCATCAGTTCATGTAAGTCTCTCCAGGACTCTCTGAAATCATCCTGCTGATTGTTTCTTATAGAAAAATAATATTCCATAACATTCATATGCCATAACTTATTTAGCCATTCTCCAACTAATGGCCATCCATTCAGTTTCCAATTTCTTGCCACTACAAAAAGGGCCTCCACAAACATTTTTGCACATGTGGGTTCCTTTCTCTCCTGAAAAAAAGAATTTTTAAATACACACACACACACACACACACACACACACACACTCACACACACACAATACAATAAACATTTATTATGTGCCTTCTATGTTCCAAGTGTTGGATATATAAATGAGAAAAAGAAATAAATTCTTTTTTTTTTAATTTGATTGCCTGCAATTTTTTTTTTTATAACTTTTTATTGACATAACACATGTCTGGGTAATTTTTTACAACATTATCCCTTGCACTCACTTCTGTTCCGATTTTTCCCTCCCTCCCTCCACCCCCTGCCCTAGATGGTAAGCAGTCCTATATATGTTAAATATGTTGCAGTATATCCTAGATACAATATATATATGCGGAACCAAACAGTTCTCTTGTTGTACAGGGAGAACTGGATTCAGAAGGTAAAAAATAACCTGGGAAGAAAAACAAAAATGCAAATAATTTATACTCATTTCCCAGTGTTCCTTCTCTGGGTGTAGCTGCTTCTGTTCATCATTGATCAATTGGAACTGAGTTAGATCTTCTCTTTGTCAAAGATAGCCACTTTCATCAGAATACATCCTCATACAGTATTGTTGTTGAAGTATATAATGATCTCCTGGCTCTGTTCATTTCACTCAGCATCAGTTCATGTAAGTCTCTCCAAGACTCTCTGTATTTATGCTGCTGGTCATTTCTTACAGAACAATAATATTCCATAACATTCATATACCACAATTTACCCAACCATTCTCCAATTGATGGGCATCCATTCATTTTCCAGTTTCTAGCCACCATAAAAAGGGTTGCCACAAACATTTTGGCACATACAGAGTTCCTTTCCCTTCTTTAGTATTTCTTTGGGATATAAGCCCAGTAGTAGCTCTGCTGGATTAAAGGGTATGCACAGTTTGATAACTTTTGGGGCATAATTCCAGATTGCTCTCCAGAATGGTTGGATTCGTTCACAACTCCAACAATGCATCAATATCCTAGTTTTCTTGCATTCCCTTTAACATTCATCATTATTTTTTCCTGTCATTTTAGCCAATCTGACAGGTGTGTAGTAGTGTCTCAGAGTTGTCTTAATTTGTAGTTCTCTGATCAATAGTGATTTGGAACACTCTTTCATATGAGTGGAAATAGTTTCAATTTCGTCATCTGAATATTGAATGTTCATATCCTTTGATCATTTATCAATTGGAGAATGACTTGATTTCTTATAAATTAGAGTCAATTCACTATATATTTTGAAAATGAAGCCTTTATCAGAACTTTTAACTGTGAAAATGTTTTCCCAGTTTGTTGTTTCCCTTCTAATCTTGTTTGCATTAGTTTTGTACTAGTAGTTTTGCTTTAGTAGTTTGTACAAAGGCCTTTTAATTTGATGTAATCAAAATTTTCTATTTTATGATCAATAATGATCTCTAGTTCTTCTTTGATTACAAATTCCTTCTTCCTCCACAAGTCTGAGAGGTAAACTATCCTATGTTCCTATAATTTATTTGTGATCTCGTTCTTTATACTTAAATCATGGACCCATTTTGATCTTATCTTGGTATATGGTGTTAAGTGTGGGTCCATGCAAGAAATACATTCTATGTCTTTATGTAACTTATAAAAACAATTTAAAAAAACACTTTGTGGAAAAGGAAAAGAGGAGATTAAATGAAAAAAATATATACTCCTCTTTTCCTTTTCCACAAAGTGTTTTTTTTAATTGTTTTAATTCTTCTTTTTGTTTAGAATATGTTTTGCTACTTTGAAGTGATGTAGAAGAGTCACACTCATCCCTAACCATTTATTCTGACCACACATTTTCCTCTTCCAGAGCATTTTCTGACCCTAAAAATATGCCCACAAGTACTTTGCTTTAAAGAAAAATAACCCCATTAGTAACTCCATCCCCAAATCCCACAACACTGCTCAGTTCACCTATACCTTATCACCTTGATCCTTCAACTCACTGCCAATCTAGCATTCCTTTAGTTCCAGGTACTTTGTTCCATACCTTACCTCTCCTGGGAAGTTGGATATAGCTGTACTTATAACTTTTGACAGGATTGCTCTTCTATACCTTCAAGCATCTTGTTCTTTCAGTGCCTCAACTTAGTAAACTTTCATAACTTTAATCCTAATTCAACTACACACAGGAGTAGTCAGTCTTATAGATCCCACTACCACTTATAGTTTTCCTCATTCATGATTGAGAAGACTGAATTTGTTCCATACAAGATGGGAGGGGAAAGAAAGTTGAGTTAAATAATCCATTCTTAACTTCTGCCAGACACTTTCAAAAATACAGGTAAACACCAAGAATGAGTAAATACCAATACTTAATAAGCCCTTAAACAGTTGTTTGTAGTCACACATGTAATTGATTCTTATTTGATTTTAAAACTGCATGTGTTTTTCAAAGGGACATTTTGTTCTTCTGAATAAAATATTTTGAAAAAAAAGTAAGTTAATGAATAAATGAATAAAAAAAACCTTTAAATATTGTATATCAAACATGCTAAACATTTGAATTATAGATACAAACAATACATATATTTGTACACTAAATAAAAATACATATATAAAAAAACAAGACCATGCTTAACCTCAAAACTGACACTCTATTAGGGAATCTATTAAATTCTGTTTCTACCTAAGTAAAATGTGGCAAATCTCTGGGTTTCAATTTCTTCAGCTATAAAATAGCAAGACAATATGACCTATAATATTCTTTTAATCTCTAGGTCTGTTATCCTTTAATTCAGTAGGTTTTTACATTCTTTTCTCTATATCTTAGAGTCAGCTGACTAACTATAAAGATGTAAACAACTATAGAAAATTATTTGCAAAAGCCTATTTATTCCCTCTCATGCTTTTTAAAAACTTAAAAAATTTAATATTTTTATTTTCCCCAATTAAATGTAAACCAATTTTTTACACTTGCTTTTAAAATTTTTATTTCCAAATTCTCCCACTCCTCACCCCCATTAAGAAGGCATATGTGAAGTTGTGCAAAATATTTCCATAAAAGTCATGTTGTGAAAGAAAATATAGATCTCCCCCACCAAAAGAAAAACACTCAAGAAAAATAAAGTTTAAAAAGTATGCTTCAATCTAAATTCAGGCACAATCAGTTCTTTTCTGGGTTTGGATAGCATTTACCATCATAAGCCTTCAGAGTAGTTTTAGATCATTTTATTACTGAGAATAACAAAGTCATTCACAGCTAATCATCCCACAACATTGCTATTATTTTGTACACAGTACATTTCACTTAGCTTAAAATCATGGAGGACTTTCCAGGTTTTTCTGACAGCATCCTGCTCATCATTTCCCAATAATATTTCATCATAATCACATGCCACAATTTGTTCATCCATTCCCCAATTGATGAGCATTCTTTCAGTTTCCAATTATTTGCCCTAAAAAGAGAGCTATTATAAATATTTTTGCACATATGGGTCCTTTTCCTTTTTGTTTTAAAATATCTTTTGGGATTCATGCCTGGTAGTGGTATTATTAGGTCAAAGGATATGCATAATTTTATAGTTCTTTGGGCATAGTTCATATCTTTTGATTATTTGTCAATTGGGCAATTACTCTTGAAAAAAAAAAATTGATTCAGTTCCCTATACATTTGAGAAATGAGGCCTTCATCAGAGAAACTTGCTTCAAAATTCTTTTCCCAATTATTATTGCTGACCATATTTTCCCCCTGTTTATTCTATTATCTCTCTCCTTTCACTCTGACCCTCCTCAAAAGTATTTTACTACTGACCACGCTCTTCCCCAATATAGCCTCTCTTCTAAAACTGTCTCTCCTTCCTATATCCCTTTCTCTTATTTTTCCGCAGGGTAAAATATTTCTATACCATATTGAATGTATATGTTATTTCTTCTTTTAGCCAATTCTGATAAGAGTAAGATTCACTCATTTTCCCTTCCCTCTACCTCTACCTCTCCACTGTAAAAACTTTTTCTTCCCTTTTTTAAGGCATTTTATTTATGTTCTTCCATCTCTCCTTTTCCCATTATCCTGATACATTCCTCTCTCATACCTTACTTTTATTTTTTTAAGATTTTATCCCTTAATGTTCATCTCACATCTATGTCCTCCATCTATATACACTCCTTCTAACTGCCATAATAATGAAAAAGTTCTTATCAGTTATAAGCATAATCTTCTCATGTAGAGATGTAAACAGATAAATCTTATTAAGTTCCTTATAATATTCTTTTCCTGATTACCAACTAATACTTCTCCTGAGTCTTGTGTTTGAAAATCAAATTTTCTATTCAGTTCTGGTCTTTTCATCATAAATGCTTAAATATCCTTTATTTTATTAAATATCCACCTTTTCCCTTGAAAAAATTATGTTTAGTTTTGCTGAGTAGGTGATTCTTGGTGTTAATTCTAATTTCATTGCTCTCTGGATTATCATATTCCAAATCCTCTGATCATTTAAGAAGGAAAGGCTGCTAAATCTTGTGTTATTTTGACTGTGGCTCCACTACACTTGAATTGTTTCTTTCTGGATGCTTGCAAAATTTTTTCCTTGGCCCGGAGAGTTCTAGAATTTGGCTTGTATTCCTGAGAGTTTTCATTTTAGAGTCACTTTCAGGAGGTGAATAGTGGATTATTTCTATTTACCCTCTGGTTCTGGAATATCAGTGGTTTTCCTTGATAATTTCTTGAAAGACAATGTCTAGAACTATTTTGTTTTCTTTTAATCATGTTTTTAGGTAGACTAATTTTTTTTTCCCTGAGGCAATTGGGGTTAAGTGACTTGCTCAGGATCACACAGTTAAAATGTGTTAAGCGCCTGAGGCCAGATTTGAACTGATGGCCTTCTGACTTCAGGGCTGGGGTTTAGCAATTTTAAAATTATTTCTCCTCAATCTATTTTCTAGGTCACTTGTTTTTCCAATGAGATATTTCACTTTTTTTTCTATTTTTTTTCATTCTTTTGGTTTTGTTTTATTGTTCTTGATTTCTTATAAAGTCACTCACTTCCATTTGCTCAATTCTAATTTTTAAGGAATTATATTCCTCATTGAACTTTTGTGCCCCCTTTCCCAACTGGCCAATTTTGCTTTTTAAGATATTCTTTTCTTCATTAGCTTGTTGTATTTACTTTTGCACCACTCTCAATTCTTTTCCAAAGTCTTCCTCCATCTCTCTTACTTGATTTTCAAAATTCCTTTTGAGCTCTTCTATTGGCACCAAATCTTATTTTTCTTAGAGGCTTTGGATGTAGGAGCTTTGACTTTGTTACCACAGTAACTTCCAATGATCAGAAACTTTTTCTGTTATCTTCTCATTTTTCTAACTTATTATTCAGCTTTTAACTTTTTGTTAAAATAGGGTTCTGTTTCCAAGGTGAAGGGTGAATTATCCCAAGCTTCAGGTATTTTTTGGAATTGTTTTCAAAGATCCTTCTAGGAAACTGACTACAAGCCCAGCTTTCTGCCCTGGAACCAAGAGGAGTGTCCCTACTCCACTGTAGCTGTAATATCTAGTGTGCTAAAATAACAGAATCCTTCCTCAGGGCTAGTAAAGAGACTTCCTGTGAGCTGAGATCCTTGGAAGCTGTTGCCTTTACTACTGCCCATGCCTACTCCTGGTTTGCTAGTTGTCCTTGGACCTCTCACCTTACTAACAAACCTTTCTTGCTGACCTTTCAAGCTGCCTTTGAGCTGAGAGGTCTGGAAATTGTCAGTACTGGTGCTGATTCAGAGACTCCTAGGCATGTTTCTATTGTGCTCTCTTGGAAGCTCAGGTCAGGGCTGTGATTGGGGCTATGCTGAAGCAGCTACACTGGGACTGAGCTCTGGACTTCCCCTCCCAGGTGCCACAGACCTTTTCTGCTGACCTTCTAAGTTGTATTTGGCTGAAAATTACTCCATTCTGTCTGAGTGTTCTGACACACTAAAATTTGTTCATTATTTAAAGAAATTTGGAGGGATTTGGGGGAGAATTGGGAGAGTCAGTACCTTTATTTTGCCATCTTGGCTCTGCCTTATCCTCCCTGTCTTGTTTTCATCAAGAATATACTTATTTTTATATTTGTTGCTGTTGATCATGTTTCATTCATGTTTGACTCTTCATGACCCCATTTGAGCTTTTATTAATAAAGATACTGGAGTGATTTGCCATTTTCTTCTCCAGCTAACATGACAGATGAGGAAACTGAGGCAGATAGAGCTAAGTGACTTACCAAGAGTCACACAGCTAATAAAATCTGAGGCTGGATTTGAATTCACAAGATGAGTTTACCTGACTCTAGGTCCAGTGTTCTATCCATGTGCCACCTGGCTGCTCGTGTTTTTTATAGCAGAGGCTGAGTATCAATTTTTTTTTTTTTAATACAAGAACTTATAATATATAGAGTAGTACTATTTGTCTTATGGATTCCCTTTAAGATTTTTTTCTGTTGCTGCTTGATTTGTTTTAGACAAAAGTTCTAGTTATAATCTTCTTTTGTCCTTTTGGAATCTATCAGTCCTTAAGATATTTGACAATTTATTTTTAATTTTCCATAAAATTGCATTTTTTAGCATAAGCTTTTCCTTGACAAATTAGTCCACTTTAAAAGCTCTTTGGATGATCAATCTAGACTATCCAAGTTGTATTTCAAAAAGGAAGTAAAGAAGCATTTATTAATTATGATATTGTACTAAACAATTTATAAATATTATCTCACTTGATCCTTTCAATGACCTTGGGAGGTAGGTGTTATTATTTTACTGATTTTACAAATGAGAAAACCGAGGTAGACAGATTCAGTGATTTGTCACACATCTATGTTTGGGGAGAAATTTGAATTCAACTTCCTGAATCCAAGTCCAATGAAATCAAGCACTTTGTCCACTGAAGCAAAGATTTTTAAAGCTTCTCTTTTCCCTCTGTTTCTACTCTTTTGCAAGATGATGTATATAGCTTTTTCTATACTTCAGTGTTTTGGAAAACAACTTATATTCTAAAACAGGGTTAATCTTGACTGCAGTGTCATTTGTCTTAGAAAAGTTCAAAATCTGAAAAGATCTTCAGAAATCACCTAAACCAATCCCTTTCATTGTAAAGATGAGAAAACTAGGGTACATAAATAATGGAGACTACGTGTGTTGGTTATACCAGTTTCTGGGCTTGTTCACCTTTGTTGTTCTGAATGTTTTGTATCCATAAAATTTGTGTAAAAAATGATCATTATCTGAGTCAACATCTTTAGCCAATTTCCCATTTTAAGAGACACTAGCTTGTTTAAACAGGTCAGGTTGAAACTTCTATAATTGCTTGTAATGTCGTATCTTTATGCTTTCTTCTAATTTTGTATTTACTTTGACCTTTGGTGTAGCTAATCAATGATCTTACTATACACAACTGATTCTGAAGCAATTACTATGTCTGAAACCAGTCATTTCCTGTTTTTATGATGTTTATAATGTTATTTGATGCTTGACATGTCTAGTACCTTTGAACTCTATTCTCTCAAGCAAGGAAACTCACTCTACCAATGCAGGAATTTACTTTTTTTCTGCAGTGTGTAGTTATAGAGAATTGTCAAAGAACTGAAAAGTTAATTGATTTGCTCAGGTTCATAAAGCCAGCATGTATCAGAATTAAATCTTGAACCCCTTTCTTCTTGGCTTTGAGACCAATGAATATACTATGTCACTCTTGCGCCAATATAAAGACTGGAGGGTTCTGAATAAGTGTATGATCTTTTCTGAGTAAGCTTCTTCAAACTCATGGTCCTTTTCCCCCCTTGATCACAAATAATTGTTGCCTTCTTTCTTAATACCCATTTTCACAATAAAATAGCCAAGTATCAAAATTTATTTTTATTTAAATTAGAATTTCTCCACTCTGTCCTCTATAAGAGATGTCAGCACATAAGCTTTATCCATTTTAATGGCCTTCTGTTTGCTTATGGTCTTTTTGAGGAGATCAAGTACATATATGAAGTGATTTTCCCTGTTGCTTCTTTTTTTTTTGAGTATATTAAATTTATTATATACCTTAAAATAAAAACAAATTATACATAATACAGACTTGCAATTTCATTTATAATCCTTTATTTTTTTCTAATTTGTATTTGAAAATTTCATTTTATTGGATATTTTTAAAACCTCAAAACAAAAAAAATTTAAAAAGATAATAAACAACTTGTATGAAATGAGGCAGAGTGAAGTAAGCAGAACCTGGAAAATAATAATTAATATGAAAAGAACAGCTAAGCTCTAAGTAATAATAATGATCATTCTTGGTCTCAGAATACAAATGATGTATAAATATGTTCAAGTCACTTAATCAGTTTCCTCATCTATAAAATGGAAATGATGCTAAGCTGGTGGAGAAAAGGAGGGTTGCTGTGAAGAGCAAATGTACATGAAATGCTTTGTAAAACTGAAAGGGCTATATACATCAATACTAATCCAAAGAATTTTATTTCTTAAAAAAAATTTTTTTTCTTAAAAAAATGCTATTTACATAGTAGGTACTTAGTAAATTTCTGCTTTCCTATTGTTTCATGCTAGGGCTAGCAGCAATAGGGAAGGAGAAGTATCAACTTGTATTATCATTAGCTTAAAAGGTAGCCATTTTGTGAATGAAAAAAGAGATAAATTCTTCCATATTCACATCCCTAAATAGAAAGCAGACATGTGACGGTGGTGATTCTGCTGCTTACATAGTCACATGTTAAACATGATAGTGATAGTCACTATCAGAAGCTTTGGATCTTTTTAGAAAACATGCTTAACAGCAGAACAGCTATTTCTCTGTATCATGTGCAATTGTCTCCTTTGTTTTCATGAAGCACATAAGCTCTTTACATCAACTTCCTTTATAGAGGAAAGGTTTAGCAGTAGCTGGCAGTCATTTGAATCTGACATGTTTTATAATAATGAGGGCCTTGGAAGTAGGTTCTAAGAGGATGATGCAGTAGAAACACTGAGCTAAGAAATCTAGGTGCAAGTCTCAGCTCTAAAATCAAGTAGCTGTATGATGATAAACAAAGCCTTACTTTTACCTATGGCAAAAATAAGGAAATTAGGCTACTTGATCACTAAAGTTCAATTCAATCAAAATTAAATATCCCGCCCCCCTCGGCAATGAGGAAAGCTCAAAGACAAAAGAAAAGTAGAGACATGGTTTTGAAGTCCAGAATGCAGGAGCACAGCTGGGTAGATTTCATAGCATTTGGGGATATGCTCCTAAATTCTCTAGAACATCCAAGAGATGTAGCCTTCCTCAGAGACCCATTTACTATGTGTGAGTAGAAGATCCCCAGAGTTTGTAAAGACTAGATATATATGGTATAATTTTAATGATTTATGGTATAGAATTTATTTATTTTTTTATTTTTATTTAATAATTACTTTATATTGACAGAATCCATGCCAGGGTAATTTTTTTTTTACAACATTATCCCTTGCACTCGTTTCTGTTCCGATTTTTCCCCTCCCTCCCACCACCCCCTCCCCCAGATGGCAAGCAGTCCTATATATGTTGGATATGTTGCAGTATATCCTAGATACAATATATGTTTGCAGAATATGGTATAGAATTTAAATATCTTCTTGTTCTATAGTATTGGTTTGGGTTGAAAAACAATTGAAAATGTTATTTAGGGTACCTTAATGTTCAATGGGACTAAAAGTTTCTCTCTTTAGATTTCTTTCCTGAATTTAACCTACTTATAAGATGACGAGAAATTTCAGTTTATCTGTTCTGAACAGAAAATACAACTAGAAATCATATCAATAAACTTGCTTTTTCTTCTTTTCAGAAAATAATAAAATATGTACATGAAACTTAAATAGTCTTAACTCATATAGTAGTAATATAATCAGTCCTACTCAAGACATGGAATGATTCTAAGGTACTTGAACCTCCTTCTCCACGACATTGTTTGGAATTAGCCCAGGATTTTGCTTCATTTCTTGAATTGGGTTTTCATTGACCAAGAAACCAAAAGTAGGATATTGTTACTGTACCATTTTCATTTTGCATTTAGAGTTTTCTCCAGAATTGAAATCAGCACAACCATCTGAATTCCCACTGATCCTGTAGTTCTTTTAGGTTTAATATTGTCTTCATGCTATCTACCTTTATTCTTACAACTGTCTATAATCTGTCGAAACAAACTTCAACTTGTAATGTCCTTAGAAATAAATTGTTTCATTTACTTATTCCAAATGAATATATCTTTATATTCTTGGAGCAGACTTCCCCTTACTTCACTGGGAGATTTGAGACCTGCCAGTTACCCACAACCTGGTTTAGCTGTCTGTATTAGATAGTTAAATGGGGTGTGGTCTCTAAGGATGCTAAAGCTTGGGGAGCCATGGATGAGAATTGGGTAACAGATGGGCACTAAAGGTTGACGAGTTTCCTTGAAAAAGACTTAGCAAGTCCTCATAATAGAGGTGCTGGTCTTCCTTGAATACCCCATATGCCAATAACCTGTTAAATATAGACCAAAATGCATTTTGTGAGAAGAACTTCCATCATTATTCTGACTTCTGCTGCTATTTGGCACCTATCCTTCCTTTCTATACTTGACAGCAGTGAAAGGTCAGTTAGATCCTGATACCTCCAGGAAGAACACTAAGAAATGTCTTGAACTTCACAACAAAGCTCTTCTCTTTCCCTTGCCTCCAGGTACTGCAGATTACATAAACAAATTTGTTGGGTTTTCCTTTCCACTTGACACTCTTCAGTATTACATATTTTTTCCTAAGAAGGGAGTTTTAGCTTTTTTCATGATATGGCTTTTAAAATTTTCTACCCAGTCCCTCCCATCTACTCTTATTTTGAGGAATTAAAGACCTTTAGAGTTTGAAGAAAATTCATAAATTTCAGGTTCCTTCTTATTCCTTCATTTTACAGATGAGGAAACTAAAACTAAAAGTAATGAACTTGGAAGCCCCATGTGTAGTTCTGTATGTTTAGTTTTGTAGTTCTACAACAGAAGTCCAGCAGATTCTTTGGCTGGGAATGGTAGATATGAGGCTGAATTGTAGCAGAAAAAATGAGAATCATGCCTAATTTGGGAGAGAGAAATAGAAGCTAGTTAAAAATTTTGGATATGAGTTAAAGTATGGCACTCTGCTCCCTTTTAGCCTTTGGTCATTAAATCCCCTTCCTACAACTTTTCTCTTTTGTCCTCCATTCAACCTACTCTATAGAAAGTTCTTTACTTGATGAGTTGAACCTAATATTGTTGTTTGCAAAAGAGGGAATCCCAGAGTCGCTGCCATTTTTTTTTTTTCTGTTATTAGTGGGAACTGAAAGGACTATTTTTAGGGGATAGAGAATGGAAATTGAATGAGGTAAATTCTGAAAGGGCAAACTGTTTGGAGCAAAGTTCCAATTTAAATGTGTTTTTTTGTGATTATTCATCTGATTTCTTACAACACTGTCATTTGCAAACAAAATTGTTCCTTAATGGAAGAGATAGATGAACATGAGTAATATTGGTGAATCTCACCCACCTCACATTGGGTAAAGTTGTCCTGAGGCTCTCATGGAACCTTGGCTGGGAAACTCTCTCAACATTGTTAAAAGTTACTTGTTTCCCATATTCAAATTATAATCGGCAATAGTAATAAAATATCAGTCTCCATTTTTAAAGCCAAAGTAGAAATAGACTTAACATTTTTGTTGCACCCAGGATACCCCCTTCTTATGCATGTGGGGGGCCTTAAGAATAGCTTTCCCAGATCCTAGGGATTCTATGCCTCCAGATCCAGCCAAAATCTTAGCTCACAAACCTCAGTCAATCTGTTTATTTTGTTCCCTAATAAGCCAGAGAATATAATTAGTTCCAGACAAAGGGATTTAATGAAATAGCATGGTAAGAAAATGTGTAATAGAACATAACCCCCTTATAAATCTAGGGCACATTGTCCAACAAATACAAACACCATTAGAGGGGAAAGTGAGCATGCATGGGGATCATGCATGACAGGCATAAATGTGTGAATATATGTGGATAGAACACATGTGTAGAGGGAAAAAACATACCTCAGAAGCTATAAGAACTCTGGTGTTTTCTTGTGATGTCATTCTGTTTCTCTCAGTAAGACTGCTTGATTCTGCATGTGGTATCATTACTGGATGTGTTGTCTCTGGTCTGTATTTGTCCAGTGGTGGTCTCACATAATTGTCAATGGTATATTTGATGTTCTTATGTTGTTTCCACTGGGTGTATAGTTTGGGGGGACCCCACTGATCTTCTGCTGATAGTAGGACATATAACTGATATTTATTGAATATTCCTCTGGTGTCTGCTCAGTTCATACTGGCTGATGAGCATTGCTCTTGGATACTAACTTCTAGTCTCATTTCTTCAGGGTCACTCAAGTCATGTTAATTCCATTCTACTAGGGGTACAGTGACTTGATTTTCTCCTTGATATTGGAGATTTATTCACATCTATCAATCCAACTAACAAAAACCTTAGGTCTTTGTGTCTAGGATCTTTTCTATGCTTAGTGGGTAGTCCATCATAACAGACATCCTTTTATCTTAAGGGTAGGTATTTCCAAACTTCTTAGAGGACTAGAATTCAGCTAAAACAAAGAGCAGACTTTGGAGAAAGGCTTATTTTCCCTTAAGCACTGAATTCCTTTATCACATATGCATTTCAACAAAACCTTATTTCTTGTTGCTGTACATTCACAAAATTCCTTTGGACTTATATACAAATATATATTGGTTTGTGATTTGAGTTTTTTTCATTGCCATGTCTACTTCCAACTATTTTAAACCTTCTTAATTTTGGCTCCTTCTTGGTCATTTCCTATTGATCCTGTATATAACTTGTTTATAATCTAATCTTAGTCACTGAATGGGTGTGGTTTCAGTCAAACTGCGACTTGTTAAAGATCTTAGCTTAAAAAGGACAAGGTCTCCCACTGCATCCAGGGCCATCTCTAATCATCCTATTCTGTATCTGGTCACTGGATCCAGATGGCTTTGGAGAGGAAAGTGAGGCAAGTGACCTGTACAGCCTCCCTCACTTAAATCCAATTCACTTGCTTATCATAGCATCATCTCTCTAAAGTCACGATCCTCTTCAAACACAAAGGACAAATAACAACAATATACACACCTGTTTGTATGTTGTTGTCACTTGTTAGACTGTGAGTTTTTTGAGAATTAAAACTATCTTCTTCCTTTGGGGGAGAGTTATTAACAGCACTTAGCACAGTACCTGAAATATAGTTGGCAGGAAAACTCTGAAATGTACAAAAGATTTAGCAGATGACTCCAAATTCACCAAGTAGACACTCTGTGGATTTTAAGTGGGATAACATCCACCAGAATTGCATATGATTTTAGGTCACATGTGGATTGTGAATTTCACCAATAGAGAAAATAAATCAATGAGATCAATGACCTATTACCATAATGATGTAGTTAAATAAAGGTAATTAGTCAATTTCATGGATAAAAATGCATTCCTAAGAATTCCTTTTTAATATGCTTTACTCTCACCCCATCAGCACCTTATATCTTTTTTTCTGATTAATTAATTCTCAATGACAGACTTAAACTTTTTTTTTTTTTGGCTATGTAAGTTACTGTTAGGACTATGTTTTAACATAATTGTGCTATGGTTAATCTTTCCATACATAATCTCTTTGGGACAAGAAAATTTAGACATTTCAGAAATTTCGATTTCCAAAATTTATGACCATATAATATATCTAAGGACCTATTTACATTTTTAAAAAGTTTAAATTTGTGCCAAGGAGCAGCATTTGGAATTATTGAAAGAACTGAATAATATGTCAACTTATCATAGAACTTACTCTCTTGTTATTTGGTTGTAGCACAAAGTCATTCTCCACAGTTATCTTTAAATAAATATGTATATGTGTGTGTATGTAAGTATGTGTGTATACTATGTATTGTGTATATTTATATGTGTGTGTGTGTGTGTGTGTGTGTGTGTGTGTGTGTGGAGAAAAGGAAAACAGTGTGGAGAGGGAGAGAGAAAAAGAGAGGGAGGGAGGCAGAGACAGAGAGAAAGAAGGTGCCTCAGTGATCATATGTTCCAACTTATATGTGAAAGAAAAACCCACTATAGCATGCTTAACAATTAGTCACTTGCATATAATGTCATATATAATGTAATACCACATAAATGTGTATATTATATATATATATATGTATTCATATTCTTATGTATATATCTGTGTAGATAGAAATAAAGATAAGGAGTGAATAAGTATTTATATGCACTTACTATATGCCAGGCACTGTCCTAAGTACATGATTCTTGTAACTGACTATATTCTTATAGGAGCTCCACCCAATACTCTGAAAGTCTTCTTTATTTTCTTCTGAGATCATGGGGCTATGAAAAGGGCATGCTAGCTATCCAAATGCTATCTGTTATCTTTTTAACAAGATCATCTATCTTCTCTTTCAGTTAGTTGTTTTTCAGTTGTGTCCAACTCTTCATGATCAGATTTGCGTTTTTTTTTTTTTTTCAGAGCTATTGGTGTAGTTTGTCATTTCCTTCTCCAGCTCATTTTACAGATGAGAAAACTGGGGCAAATAAGGTTAAGTGACTAGCTTAGGGTCATATAATTAGTAAATGAGGTCATATTTGCACTCAGAAAGATGAACCTTTTTGACTCCCAGTACTCTATCTACTTTCCTTGATGATATCTTTTATTCCCTTGGGTCTTTTCATGGATTTATTTTTTACTTTCATTGCTTTTTAATATTTTATGAACTAATACTTGTTATTTGCCACCCACCACCTATCTCTATAATAATCAATAATTGGCTTCATAATCTAAATTGGTGCTGCTCAGCTACCATGTCTCTCTACTTGTCAAAAAGATTGACTATATTTGCTGGCAATAGTGGGTTTTGGTCTTTTCCCTTTTGACTTTCTTATTATTTTCCTATTTCCTTTTATTTTACCTCCTCTATTGAATTTTTCAGGAAAGGGAAAATGTCAACATCTTTGCCTTCTCTCTTTCTCTCGGGTCAGATTAAAGCTGTTACAATAATGTAAGGAAAGACAATATTGAAAGATTTCACAATTTTGATCAATGCAACATCTTCCCAAGGACTGATAATGAAATAAGTTTCTTACTTTGATAGAACATTTAAAAAAAAATAATTTTTGGAGAAATTAAAATATGTGAATGTGAGATTTCACAATTTTGATCAATGCAACATCTTCCCAAGGACTGATAATGAAATAAGTTTCTTACTTTGATAGAACATTTAAAAAAAAATAATTTTTGGAGAAATTAAAATATGTGAATGTGAGAGATGTTCATCCAAACTGCACATCTCACTGAATATGAAGCAATCCACTTCTTTTTCTATCTTCATGTTTTTTGGCACAAACTTTAGGATATAAGAGGAAAATTCAGATGAATCTACATTCCAAACTTGTGTCTATCTAGTACTTCACATTGAGTGGGTACTCATCAAGGGTTTGCTGATTATAATTTTTGCTGTGTATAATTTTAAGAAATTATGAAACCAATTTCATTGTTTAACTCCTACCTGTTTGACTAAGAATTATTGATTTAACCTTGGGACCATTTCATGGGGGGTGCTCTGGATTCTGTTTCAGCAAGGGAAAAGTAAACAGAGAGTGAGTTTATTAGATGAATTACCGTAAGTGAAAGATTTTCCATTAAGTACAAATGGTCCATTTTCCACAGCCAACATACACAATTTACACACCCACACAGTGCAATCCCATAATTGCTGATCAAAGAGGACAATGTAGCTCCGGATAATTTTTGATTGGTATTATTTTTGAAAATGTAGGTATTTTCAAATATCAACTCTAGATCTGCAACTCCTTTAAATTTGTGAATATTTTTGCCTTAGTTTCTATCATTTAGTTCAGTAAACTGTTAAAAGAAATTGGAAATAGTCCAGATTATGTGGTCCAACACTGAGGCTACCTGGTCCAATTGATGATTAACCAATTTCCTTAGCATGCGTAGGAGGCAGCAAAATGCCCAACATGCTATCTCTTCTGTCTTGTTTGTAACTTTTTCAATACTTAAACAAAAGTTTGAATTTTTAATTGAATTTCCATTTAACACTAGTTAATTAGGAGAAGGGAAAGAGAAAGAAGATTTGTGATTTCATCCACATGGGAAATTCTAATGTAAAAAGTCCCTTTGTCAATAAAAAGTAGTAATTACTCTTTAATTTAGAGATCTTTAGAGAATTACTTGAATAGGGGGAGGTTGCAAGGGAAAGTTAACATATTATTTACTTTAATGCTTTAATATAATATTAGTATTAAGCCTCTACTTTGTCAGGCACTGTGCTAAGAGCTAGGGATACAAAGAAATGTAAAGGACAGTCCCTGCTGTAAAGGAACTCAAAGTCTCATGGGAGGAGACAACATGCAAATAACTATATACAAACAAGCTACATACAAGATAAATTGGAGGTAATGGAGAGAGGAGTGCCATTAGACTTAAGTAGGATTGGGAAAGGTTACTTGTAGATGGTTGAATTTTAGCTGGAATTTAAAGGAAGCCAAGGAATTGAGCCAAGAAGCAGTTTAAGGTTGGAAAGCTCTCAGGTAGAAGTATAGTCTATCTTAACAATCAGATTTTCCCTGAAACCTAGTGTCTAGAGTAAGCTTAAGCTTCAGAAAGACCTATGTTTAAGTCCAACTTCTGACAGGTAACCAGAAGCAAGTCATTTAATAAGTACTTCCCAGGGCCATAAGTAGTTGTTACAGAACAGCTGCTTGAGTGGAAGGCAGTTTACACATTAGAATCCTCCCACATTGATGAAATTGCAAGTGAGATTCCCTTTTTTATACCCTAACTCTCAAAAAGCTTTTGAAAGATATGTTACAGAATCCGAAATTCAGGAAAGGCCTCCATGGCTAAACTTCGCACAAAGACTATGATGGGGAAGTTATTCGATTTATAAACACCCCAAATAACAGGGTTATTTTGAAACTTAGTATCTGGGTGACAAATCATTTTACCTCCATGGTCCTCGGTTTCTTCATCTATAAGATCAGGAGATTGGACTACATAATCTTTGAGGTTGCTTCAAGCTCTAAGTCATGATGGAGTACCAATCATAGAAACAAATTCTTCTATTTGTAAGAAGCTGTGATAATTAGGACGAGTTTCCTTACACTGAATGAAAAGCTATTTCTATATAACTTCCTTTTATCTATCTTTGTTTTTTCATTCTCCTCCTCACTTGTTAGAGCTGTAAAGTATCAGTCAAAAGTCTCTTCCATATGTCCTAGTGGTTAGTTCCCCTACCACACAAATCACTTTCTACAAGAAACACTCCATTTTTTCTTGTTGTTGTTGTTGTTGTTGTTGTTGTTGTTGCTGTTTTTTTTTTTTTTTCTTTTTGCTATTCCTCTTAAGGAATGCCAGCCAGAATAGAACATAATTGTTTATTTGTGGTCTAACCAGTTTAGGATATTATAGTCCTATTAATCCTCATCTGTTTTTGGATACTATATTTCTATTGATATTTATTACTTTTGTTTTATTTTATTTTTACTTGCTTTTGGTAAAAACATTATCTAATTAGTTTAAATTGGATAAATGAACTAAAATTAGTAGAGTATTTTCATAGGGGTTGTTTCTACAAGATGATTTGATCATATAATTGTAATTTTTCCTTCCTTCCTTCCTTTCTTTGTTTTAATCTGAGCATGAGACTGCATTCATCCCTATTAAATTTCATCTTGCTGATTTCATAACATCATTTTAATAGTTTCATTTTGTTATTGGAGCCTGAAAAGTTATCTCCAGATAACTTTTAGAATCCCTAATCCGTCATTTGATTTATTATGAAGCAATTTCTATAGCTTTAGAAAGTTGTCAAATTTCAAAAATTCTAACATTGGACACTCTGTATAGTAGAAAGAATACTGGATTTGGAATCAGAAAACTCATTTTTGTTAGTTACTACCTTTGTCACCTTAAATCATTTAACTAATTTCTCTGAGTTTCAGTTTCTTCACCTATAAAATGCTCCTTTGATCCTATAAGTAGGATGTGATGAGTTGAAAAGGACAGGAATTTAAAAATTCCTTGAAGGACCAAGATGTATCATTTGAAGCAAATAGTCTTATAGGTAGAACCATATGTTTTTTTTTTCATTTTTTGAAAAATCATTGGAATGTTAAGGAATGTTTATAACAAAAATATAAAAAAATACATTGAATACATGGTAAAAATATTTAAGGCTTTTCAGGTGTTTAAAATGTCTAAAAATGTTGGATTAATCAACAAACATATCTGGTCCTTCTAGCATAAATAAAGTATTTCATTAGGGTCTATTATGTAGATATATTGTGGACATTAGGAATACAAATATGGAAGTGAAACATCTTATAAAGGGATATTATATGTGCAGAAATAAGCAAGGTATATGCGAAATAAATGCACAGTCTTGGGGGGAAGGATACTAAATAACTGAGGGAATACAAAAAAAAAAAAAAATAACCCAAAACCTTTTGAAGGAGATGGTCCTTAAGGTGAACCTTGAAGGCAGCCAGATATACAGAGGCAGAAGTGAAGCTTGACAACATTGTAGTAATGTCCTTGTAATGTCGCAGGTATGAGAGAAAGAATATCAAGTACAGAGAACACACCAAATTGGCTAGAATATAGAGTGAATGTGGGAGAGTAATGTATAATTATCCTGGAAAAGTTTAAAAGAAATCACAGCTGTTGACATAAAACTTTTATCACCCCATTTTCCTGGTCAACTTTAGCAAAAGCAATCTCTTGTCTCTAGTTTTGGTATTGGGATTGTGGGATTCCATTCCTCAATTGGAAGCAGTTTTTTCCATAGGTTTGATAGAGAGGCAGGGTAATCAATGGAAGCATTTGATAGGTTATTAGAGACATTTGTCACCAAATGAGAACATTAGCTAATCCAAATCAGATGGGCCTGAACCAGACTTAAATTCAAGGGCACTTTGTATAATTCAGTTAACAAGTACTTAAATGCTTTCCATGTGTCAGACACTCTGTTAAGATCTGGAAATACCAAAAAAAAAAAAAAAAAAAAAAAAAAAAATGCAAGCACACAGTCTCTGTCCTCAAAGACTCTATATTCTAATGAGGGAGACAAATGAAAATAACTATTTACATATAACATGTAAAATGGAAATGGAAGGCATGAAGAGGAGGGAAGGCAATGGTCAAAATTATAAAAAATTTTTAGTAGGAGGTGGAATTTCAGCTCAGTGTTGTAGAAAATCAGAACACAAAGGTGAGGAAGGAAGCATTTTAGGTATGGGAAACAGTCTGTACAAAAATATCAGGGGTCAAGAAACAATTTGTTGTTTGTGGGGATCATAGGGTACATGGATAGGAGTAAAATGTAAGAAAAACAGAAAGAAGTGGCCAGGTTGTAAAGAGTTTTAAGTGATACATATAAGCTTCTGTATTTAATCTTGGAAGTAACGGGGAAATGTGGACTTTATTGAGTAGGAAGGTGACATGCTTAGACCTAAATTTTATAAAAATAATTTTGCTACTTGAGTAAAGGATGGATGGTTTGGTAGAAGTATGATGAAGACACTGATTGGAAAGCTATTATAATTGTCCAAGTAAGAGATAGTGAGGGTTTGTACTAGAGTGGTAGCTGTTTGAGTGAAGAAAAGGGGACGTATATAAGAGATACTATAAAGATAGGAATGATAAGATTTGCCAATAGATTTCATATGTGAGATAAGAATGATGATTTGAGAATTATGCCAACTTTCAAACTTAGGTAACTTGGAGAATGATGGTTTTTTCAACAGTAATAGGAAAGTTGGGAAGAAAATAATGTTTAGGGAAAAAGATGATGAGTTTCAGATAAAAAGTTGAGTTTCAGATGTCTATGTGATATTTGATTCAAAATATCAAAAGGCACATAACAGAGTTCAGAAGAAAGATCAGGACTGGACATGGAGATCTAGAAATTATCATTGAACTTATGAGAGCTCATGAGATCATCCTCAAAAAGGGGAAAAGAACTTAAGGCCCAGGATAAAATCCTGGGATATGCTCATTGTTAGTGAGTGTGATATGAATTAATATCAAGCAAAGGAAATTGAGAAAGAATGGTTAGAGAGACAGGAGGGAAATCAGAAAAGGGATAGCATGAAAATCTAGAGAGAAGACAGTGATTTGAAGAAGAATGTCATTGACAATATCAGAGGCCTCAGAGAGGTCAAGAAAGATAAGAATTGTGAGAAAGTATGTGTTAAGAAATTTGAAGGAAAGAAATCAGAATGTACCATCTTCTCTTCTTTGTAGAAGCTGGGGACTAAGTGTAGGTAACACTATTTCTGCTGTTTTTGATGTGTTGATTTATTTTTGCTGAAATTATTTCTATATATTCTTAAAATGATCTCTTGTAAGAATAATTTCTCCGGGGGGGGGGGGGGAGGGAGAAAGGGGGATGGGAAGTTGATGGTATGAATATCTTAGAGAATAAAGGATAGGTAAAAAACAAGAGAGATGATCTCTCACTTAGTGAAGCCACAGAAATTGGGACCTCCTGTTTTTAGCTCTCATGGGACATATCTGCTGGAAGAAAACTAACAAATTAGGCTTTCCCAACTTAGTTCATTATTCTTTCTATGCACAATAATGATCCATTTTGAAATCTCTAGACTTGGCAAAGCTGAAAACCTAACCCACTTCTTTCCTGAAATTCTAATTCTATGATTTAAATCTAAAAGAATGTAATGATTTCTTTACCAGGTTCTATGTGTCTATTCTTTGGTTTTTAAAATACTCTAGATTAAACAAAATTTAATTTACAGAAAGCACCTCCTACAGATGGTATTACACTTTTCTTTCATATCATAAACATGTGAAATCAGAATTTCAGGGCCGTCAGAGATCTCTGGGATCTTCTAATCCAACCTTTTTCTTTTACAGATGAGATACTGAGGTCTAATGAAGGGAAATGCCATGCCCAAAATCATATGGCTGCTTAGTGGCAGATTTATGCCTGTATTTCCTAATACCCATCAAATGCTTTCTTTAGTGTCTTATATGAATAATTAGAAGATTAAATGGCTGACAATGTCCTGCCCAATTTTACCAGTAAAAATCAGTCAAAACCCCTATGTTATATTCTTCCTGGTGCAGTGAAGATTCTTGTCTGTACAAAAAAAAAAAAAAAAATGGAGAACCAGATGTATTAGTTGTGTAGCTATTCAAGTATTAAGAATCCCGGAACAGGGCTGGGTATTTATTTAATGGATTTACTGCTGTCCCATGATCTCAGTCTATGGTTTATTCTCCTTACTAAAGGTTAGTCAGTCTCTAGAGAGTGACATTTATCAATAAGTGTGTGCAAAGAACTGGTCTGTAAATTGTGAAGGGGTAGGAAATAGACAACATGATCCTTTTCCAATTCAGTTGGGAAGATAGAATACTTGCTTGAACAAAATGCTTGAACAAGAACAAGGGACACTTTGGTAGTACTACATTTCAACATGTGTGTAACATGTTCTTTAAGTTCATATCTATTGAGAGGAGCAAAGAAGAGGAAAAAAAGAGAACAAAGTGAAGATCAGCCCTTGGAGGTTTCCTGAGATGATGTGTTGCAAGCCAGCTCTTGAAAGAGCTAGGAGAGGGACTTAGACAAATGGAGATAATAAAAATGAAATCAGTATGGAAGTGAAAACAAATGAGGGCTGTGTGATAGATGACAGATTTGTTTAGTTGGAGAAGCAGATCAGTACTCAGGTATTCAGCAAGCTAAGAGATTTAGGAGAAGTTATTGAAAGAGTGCTATGAATACTAGGTTAATTTAGATTTAATGTATCAAGAAACAAAAAAAAAATTTTCAGGTTCTTTAGGCAGAGGGATGACAATGAAAATAGTGTTTGAGGATAATCATTCTGAATGTAGGTCAATAAACTTGAATTTTGTTGGAAAGTGTTCCAAAGTCAAGGACCTTCATATGCACAAAATGCCCAACTTCTAAATAAATACTGAATCTGTTAGTACATTAGCTCATACTATCCAGAGTGCATGAGAAGAAAACAAGAGCTTTTGAGGTTTTTCTAATTTTAAAAATTTTTCCGAAACTAATGTCTTCTTCCTCCTCTCAAATCCCTAATGCCTCATTATAGTGGGGAAATGATAATGCTTTTTTAAAGACTATGGAAGAGCACATGCTCCAACAGGTTCTACCAAACTGGAAACAAATTTGGGATAGTAAGGGACTATATGTCTAAGGAATAGTAGCTAAAGAGAGATTCATCTCAAAAAGGTTGAGCATAGGGTCATAAATTTCTCAGTCACAGTCCTTCATAAAGACTATTCTGATAAGGCAGCTGGGTGGTATAGTAGGTAGAGGACTTTACATGGAGTCAGAAAGACCTGAGTTAGAATACCACCATTATGGGGTAGTAAGTAGTAGTAAGAATACTAATTATGTGACCTGAATAAATCATTTAAACTCTCTCAGCCTCAGTTTTCTCACTGTAAAATGGGCATATTAAGGACACTTAATTTATTATAGGACATATAAAGTGCTTTGCAGTTTATTTAAAGTATTTCATAACTGTGATAATAGCTAGCATTTTTATACTAAGACTTTGAGGTTTACAAAGTATTTTACATATATGTTATATCATTTGATCTTCAAATAACCCTGTATGGTAGGCCCTATTATTATTATTATTTTACAGATAAGGAAACAGACAGAGAAAGGGTTACATGTATATAAATATCTAAGACCAGACGTGAACTTAGATCTGCTTGACTAGGTTAAGTGCTAGCTACTGAGACATAGAATGGTTTTTGCCTGTACTGGTAAAGGGGAGTAATCTCACTGAAGAAACTAAAAATCCTTAAATGGTTGAAGAGTTAGAGGAGGCTATATACTTAGATTACACTGTCAGAACTGGAAATGCAATTCCTACATCAATGAGAGATTTGGCCATGGGGAATTGTGTGTGAGAGGAAGGCCCCACCCAGCAATTGCAGGACATCTAAAAAAAAGAAATGAAGTAGTTTTCAGTTAAAAGGGGGAGGGAGGACAACTTCCCAACATTTTTACCAAAGTTGTTTAAGCACTAAGCCAGGTAATTAAGCACTTTTGAGGATTTTGTGACTTGTAAACCTTTGAATATAGTATAATTTCTCAGACATCTGTACCATGTCAGTAGACAATAGAATAGACAAGAAAGAACTATAAAATGGGTAGGCCTAATTTGGAACAAAGTGCTTTGACAGAATAACTTCTCCAACCCCACACAAGGAATTTGTAGAACTCAAAGGATCTGTCTGTTTTAACTTTACATTTCTATAATATCACAAGTTTCTTAATCACAGTGTCTAGGTACACTGGTTTAAATACAACTTTAAATGATGTGACCTTTGAATTCTCTGAAGAAGAAAAGTGATACATGCAAACAGGGACACATCTCACGGAAGATAAGAAATTGGTTTTTCAATGTATTCCTAACTTTTTCAGAATGATTTATTAATCTTGTGTTCACTTTTTTTTTTTTTTACTTTAAAGTTTTAACTATGGCTTCTAGATTTTTCTTCATTTCCCAGGACAGAATCACTAAGCATCTAAAGTTGTCTCCTTTTATTTTTTCAGTTTTCATATTTCTAAGAAATATTGTATCTTTAAGAAACTTAGATTTTTCTCAGATTAAGAGATTTAAGATTGTAGATTCTTCCATTATTTAAATATGTAGTGTATATATCTAATATATTTTAATATGTAATATAAAATGATTAATTAACTGAGATTTAATAGGATGATAAATTATTACTGATAACATTTATATAGTATTTACTATATGCCAGGACCTATGCTAAGCTCTTTTTTTTTTTTTTTTGCTAAGCTCTTTACAAATATTTTATCTGATCTTCACAATACTCTTGTGAGGGAGATGCCATCATTATTCTCATTTTATGTTTGAAGAAACTAAGGCAGACCGAGTTTAAGTGATTTGTCCAGATAGTGTCTGAGGCCACATTTGAACTAAAATCTTCCTGAATCCAAATCCAAAACTCTATTCAATGTGCTACTTAGTTGTCTATTTAATGATGAAAAGGGCAGAAAAAGGAAGTGTACTTTTCAACTGCAAATATTTCCATGTACAAAGATAAGCATGAAAACACTAATACAACTCTAACAAATTCACATCATTCTTGGCATTCCAAGTTATTTATCATATTGCTCTTTTCATTCATGCAGCTGGATGATATATCTAATATGATACTGAGGTTTTGTTTAGTTTTACATGGTTAACTGATTTATCTATTCTGTATCCCAGTTAGCCAACGATCACCTCTCATTGTTATTGTAATAATTATAATAATAATAATGACTACTAACATTTATATAGTGCTTTCCATGTAGTAGATAATTGTACTTTATAATTATTTTTCTAATGTACTCTTCTAAAATGTATTCTAATTATGAAATTAGATTGCTTTTGAAAAATTCAAATGCTCATTCAAATTCCCAAAATAAAAAAAGTAGATATTTTTGGATTTGAGGATTTTTCCAGCCACCTTCTTAATTCCCATCATGCTTCTTCATCAATTACCAATACCTAATTTCTTTTCCCGCAGGTCTTCATTTTAGCTTTGAAAGTATGATTACTTAGTGCTCTAGCGGGAAAAGTAAAAGGGGAGAGGGGGAGGGGGAGAGAGCACTTATGTAACACATACTAAAAAAATAGTGAAATGTATTTATTGGCAGCTAGAGAAGGCTGTTAGTGATAATGTTAATTAGATTGGCGTTTTTTTCAGTTCAGATTGCCACTACTCAAGACAGTCTTAAGTGATGTGTATTCTGATCCTGAAACTAATATTCTCACACTTGGATCTTGGAATAAAAGAGGTAATGGGTGTGACAAAAGAGACAATGTTAGATTTTTTAATCCCCATGCCAAATTTTTAAGGGAATCAACTCTGGGTTGGATTTTGGCAGAGATAGTAAAACACTAATTATACTAACTGGAGAGAAGCAAGATGGTGCTTTGTGTGCAAAGATTTGAGAAAGTGCCTGTGTGTTTCTACATAACAAAACAATGTGAAACTCAACAATTTAAATTCCATTTAAAAGCACTGTGATGTACTGGAAGATCGTAGGCACTATAAAGGAGCACTGGGTTTGAAATTAATCTTAGCTCTTCCACCTGGGGCCTATGTTGCCTTGGTCAAGTAATTTAACCTCCCTATGCCTCATTTTTTTTTTCTTCTGTACATGTGGAGGTTGGAGTAGATGACCTGACATCCCTAAATCCTATGACGGTATTATTTTAAAAATGCCTAGCCATCTATATTCATGACCTTAACAAATGTGGCCACCAATGTAGAAAAATGAGATTTTCAGATCATGAGTTGAGAGTAGGAAATAAAAGTAAGGAAGCAAAATATGAAGAATGGTACTTGTTCTACCAAATAGGAAACTTTGCTAAAAACCCTTAGGTGATGGGTCAATGGCTCATATCAAGCCAGATTAATTTATATTTTAGGATAAATAGGTCACTATTCTCTGCCACTTGACTTCTCATCCTGTGCTGCCTTTCTTTCTTCAATTTCCTACCCTAAACAAGCCAGTCTTAATCAGATATCCCACAATGAGGAAATAGATGGCCCTTCTATTCCTCTGTATTAAATTATTTAATGTGTCAGTCTTATGCCACAGCAGTATCCACCTCCTCTCTGCTCTTTGAATGCCAGAATGATGTTTCTATTAATAAACAACCTGTTCTTGTGAGTTCAACATGCGCACTGCTGACAACATAACATCAGGTACATCACTTCTGCAGCTGTCTCAATTCCTTTTTAATTTAGGGACTATTGTGCTGTTTTGTTGTTGTTGTTGTTATTGTTGTTTGGTTGGTTGGATTTTTTTTACCTTATAGAAACAAGAAAACACATTTCTAACCTGAGTCAGTTAGACCGTCACTGTAATGATGTAAGTTGTGCATCATTGCTTGCTGTTTTGTGTCTGAGGACAATCAAATAAATTAGGCATTTCTTTGCAATGGAAATTTTCTGTCTTGGGATTTTCAATGAATCATTTGATCTTCATGTCTAGATCGGGGTATGACCAATCACTGAAATTAGAGCATATTTTGCAACAGAAGGAAGCAGCATCTATTTATTTCGGTTATTCTCAAAAACTTTGTCAGTAATTTGCTTATATTCTCTCTCTCCCTCCCCTCTCCCCCTTCCTCCCCCTGCTCCCTCTCCCCCCGCCCCCCTTCCTCCTCCCCCTTGTTCCCTCTCTTTCCTCCTCCTCTCCTCCTCCTCCTTCCCCTCCTCCTCCTCCTCCTTCTCTCTTTGTCTCTGTCTCTGTCTCTCTCTCTGTCTCTCTCGCTCTCTGTCTCTGTCTCTCTGTTTCTCGCTCTCACTCTCTGTCTGTCTGTCTCTGTTTCTGTCTCTATCTCTGTCTCTCTCTCTCTCTGCCTCTCTGCCTCTCCCCCCCTCTCTCTGTATGTGTATGTGTGTCCTCTCTCTCTGTTTCTCTTCATCTCTCTGGATGTGTTTGTCGTTTTGTCTCTCTGTGTCTCTTTGTTCTGTCTTTCTGTCTCTGTCTCTCTCTTGTTTTTTCTATCATTGTGTCACTCTGTGTATTTCTACTGGTGTCTCCCTTTCCTCTGAGTGTCTCTCTATGTCACTAATTAGCTGGGAGACACTGGGTGGGTGTCTTTCCTGAGTCTCTACTTCCTCATCTTCAAAATAAGAAGATTGAATTTAATGATTTCTAAGGTACCTTCTAGCCTGTAAAGTTCTAGCTGCTGAAACCCTCAGCAGTTATATAGCACTATGTATGTAGGAGATAATCTGTAAATGCCTGATGATTGATGCATTCAACACAATGCTTTTATGAGTTTCCACTTTATCCAGAAGGCTAAAAAACATGTTTCACAGAGAGATCATCTTTCACAAGCTCCCACCATACAGGGTCAGTTGTGTGACCCTGCATAAGTCATTTAACCTTTTCTAGCTCAATTTCCTCATTTATAAAAGAGGGGAAAATAATATTATTTATCTCAGGGTATTTATGAGGAACAAATGATATAGCATATGTAAACTGTTTTGCAAAATTTAAAATTTTTTAAATGACAGCTATTATGAAATCAACAAATAAATTTAATTTAAAAGACTAGTTAATAAAAAAATTTCCCTCCCAATATGGACTGCAGAGTCATTTCTTTGTTTGCAACTAAATGTATTAACCATCTTTCCCTAGACTACTAATGCTTCTAAGTTGTGAGTGATAAGATTATTGTTGTTATTATTGGTAACTCTAAAAAGAATATTTATGTAATATCCTGCTCTGAAGCTTGGGACTATTTATTTATTTTACATGAATTCGTTCAATTTGCAGCAGGCACACCTTAATGGATTAATACTGAATGATGAATTACTTCCCTGATAGTTTATTAATGATATAATAGGACTCTGTGTCTCTGATCTTTGTGGGGAGTGAACTTGGGTTAGAAAAATCCTGAATCTTAATCCCTCCTGGCCTTAGTAAACTCCCAAAATAATTCCTACCTTCAATTCATTGGGAGATCTTGGCCTGGGAAATAATCACCATCAATTAAGGACCTGGAAATTAGCCCCTCAAATCACTCCCAAGCCCTGGGTCATAGAAAACTAAATAAAATTGAAGTCTATATCCCAAATTTTCGCTATCTTCCTAATCAGAATCCTAGCCCACTAAAACTGCTCAGTGAAAAAAAAAAAACAAAAAACAAAAAAACCTTTTTTTTTTGCCAAAATTTCACTTGGAGATGGACTATGAATTCTTTCACAAAACCTGCAATACCAGCTTGGGGACCCCCAAATGCTGTTAGGGTATCTCACCCTTCAATATATCTCTTTGTAATATGAATTTTAAGGTCATTTTAATAGACTAAGAAGACACTCCATCTTTCCAGCTACAATACTACAATCTTTTTCTTCTCTTCACATAGTCACAATTATAATAAAAGAAGACATGACCCAGAATATTTTAAAGCTCTATTTATTAAAAGAGTAGAGGGAATAATGTGGAAGGGGAAGGCTTTTTTTCTCTAAATCATTAAATTATTATCCCTAAATCATTCTTTAAATGCCCTTTTGTGCCTTAATTCTAACTTTCTTTTCTATGTTGTGTGATTCCAAAATGGACCTTTTATTTCTCACAGTATATTCTACAAAAGAATCAGGCCTTTCTCTACCTTAAACAAGTCACCAGTAGCAAGGGTAACAATCTAAACAATTTCTACTCTTGTGTCTTAATGAACTGGAGTTTCAGAACATAAGCTCAGGACCAAACTCGTTTCTTAATTTTATCATTAAACAATTAAATTATAAGCTCCTTCAGTTATATAGCACTATGTATGCAGGAGATAATCTGTAAATGCCTGCTGATTGATGGATCTAACACAATGCTTTCATGAATTTCCAGTTCATCCAGAAGGCTAAAGAACATGTTTCACAGAGAAATCATCTTTCATCAGCCACCATAGCTCCCAATGATTAATAACCAACTTTTTTCTGCTAGTTTTCTGCTATGAATTAATATGGGAGTTGTTTACAGTTTGCATACAGCTATTTATTTAATTTATAAATAGGATTAACTGGGTATAGGAAAACTGTGAAATATATGGAAAATAAAGCAAGGTGTAGTAGAAAAAATGCTGGACCTAGAGTCAGGACAAATCTCATTTTAAACTCAACTCAGACTTTTTGAAATATGGACTCAGAGATCAGGGACTTTATATTCTCAGTTCTTAGAACAATGCTGGGCACATAGTTGGTGCTTAAAAAGTGAACGAGTCTCAATTTCTTTATCTTCAAAACAAGAATAATAATAGTTATAGTGTAATGCCAGAGAAACTGAGGTGAAATAGAGGTTAAAGAGTTTTTAATATTCTATTTGAAAGGGAGAGAGTGTGCTAGGGGCATGCTGCCCCCAAGGCTGATGTCCAAAGCATCCAGCAGCTAAAGTGTGTTTCCCAGGAAGTATATATACACACATGGCTCAGCTACAGGAGTAGATCGAGGCAGGGGCAGAGTCAGAGCACTGAGAGCAGGATGGATTATCAATCTAGTTCTGACAGGGTGAGGGGAGGCACCAGACATTCTGATAAGTTGGGATGGGGAGAGGCACCCAACATACTGATGATGTCTAAGATAGGTCTTTCTCCTTATCTAGATCATCATGATTAGGAAGAAGGAGTAGTGTTGCAGCATTAAGCAGAATAATTAGGAACTGAGGCAGAACAATTCAGGGAAACTGAGTCAGGATAATTAGGGAAACTGAGTCAGGACAATAAAAGGGAACTGTGGCACAATATTAGTACCTCTTTATATATATAAAATTCCTGTATCTGTTTTTTTAACAGCCTTACTGGATACTTTGTGATCCAGTCAAATTAACCTTTTTCTCTATTTTTCATCCTTGACACTCCATCTTTATCTCTTTGCTTTTTCACTAATCATCCCCCATGTTGTTATGCACTCCCTTTTCATCTCTGCCTCAGAGAATCTCTCTCTTTAAGATTCAGCTTAAGCCCTAGCTTCTAAAAGCTCCTGATGCCTCCCCAATTTCCTCAATTATCTTGTACAACATAGATCACCCCTATACAATACCTTAGGGGAAGGAAAAATGATCAGCTTCATAGCTTATCTCATTTTCATAGTCTCAGTTTCAAATTTCCATCCCATCCCTCTAGCCTTCAAATACCAAGCACCCAAGTTGCTCAGATCTTTCCTGCCAGGCTGGTTAACTGTATTATCTCTTCTGGAATCTGACTCCAATGCCATATCCATAGCTCCACCTTTGGAGTCCAGTGCAGATCACCTCTGACACCTGAAACTGAAAAGGACAAATGATACAAAATTGAAATAAACACCTTAAGATTCATTTTTCATTGCCAGGGTAAAAGAGATAGGGAATAGAAAGAGAATCCTTCCCATCTCCTCCATTTAATTTATGGCAATCATGCTGTTGGTAAACTGTGATTTTTACCCTCTGGACTATAAAAGAGAGCTTCAGAAAAAAAAATGTCTCAGTCTCACTAATTTTAAAGATTCAGGCAGCCAATCAAAGGACACAACTCTCATCTACATGGTAAGAAATGCACCATCCTCCATATTAAGCAATTTGTACTTGCTTTAAAGGTACCTCAAGAATGTCTGTATGTTAGGGGAACTGAGGCCGCCCAGATAAGCCCAGTAATACTTATATTTGATTACTCTATATTATTTTATTTATTCTTTTTATATTTATTCTGTATATATTTACATATGTACTTGTCTTCCCCATTAAAAAGGAAGCCTCTTCATGGACCCACACTTAACACCATACACCAAGATAAGATCAAAATGGGTCTATGACCTAGGCATAAAGAATGAGATTATAAATAAATTAGAGAAACATAGAATAGTTTATCTCTCAGACTTGTGGAGGAGAAAGAAATTTGTGACCAAAGATGAACTAGAGACCATTACTGATCACAGAATAGAAAATTTCGATTACATCAAATTAAAAAGCCTTTGTACAAATAAAACTAATGCAAACAAGATTAGAAGGGAAGCAACAAACTGGGAAAACATTTTCACAGTTAAAGGTTCTGATAAAGGCCTCATTTCCAAAATATATAGAGAACTGACTCAAATTTATAAGAAATCAAGCCATTCTCCAATTGATAAATGGTCAAAGGATATGAACAGACAATTTTCAGAGGATGAGATTGAAACTATTACCACTCATATGAAAGAGTGTTCCAAATCATTATTGATCAGAGAAATGCAAATTAAGACAACTCTGAGATACCACTACACACCTGTCAGATTGGCTAAGATGACAGGAAAAAATAATGATGAATGTTGGAGGGGATGCGGGAAAACTGGGACACTAATGCATTGTTGGTGGAGTTGTGAACGAATCCAACCATTCTGGAGAGCAATCTGGAATTATGCCCAAAAAATTATCAAAATGTGCATATCCTTTGATCCAGCAGTGTTTCTATTGGGCTTATATCCCAAAGAAATACTAAAGAAAGGAAAGGGACCTGTATGTGCCAAAATGTTTGTAGCAGCCCTGTTTGTAGTGGCTAGAAACTGGAAAATGAATGGATGCCCATCAATTGGAGAATGGCTGGGTAAATTGTGGTATATGAATGTTATGGAATATTATTGTTCTGTAAGAAATGACCAGCAGGATGAATACAGAGAGGCTTGGAGAGACCTACATGAACTGATGCTAAGTGAAATGAGCAGAACCAGGAGATCATTATACACTTCGACAACGATATTGTATGAGGACATATTTTGATGGAAGTGGATTTCTTTGACAAAGAGACCTGAGTTTCAATTGATAAATGACGGACAAAAGCAGCTACACCCAAAGAAAGAACACTGGGAAACGAATGTGAACTATCTGCATTTTTGTTTTTCTTCCCGGATTATTTATATCTTCTGAATCCAATTCTCCCTACGCAACAAGAGAACTGTTCGGTTCTGCAAACATATATTGTATCTAGGATATACTGCAACATATCCAACATATAAAGGACTGCTTGCCATCTAGGGGAGGGGGTGGAGGGAGGGAGGGGAAAAAAAAATCGGAACAGAAATGAGTGTCAATATAATGTAATTATTAAATAAAAAATTAAAAAAAAAAAAGAAGCCTCTTATAGTAAGGATTATTTCATTCTGTTAAATTTTATCAATAGTGTTTGGACACTATGTTGCGCAAATGCACATACATACACAGTGCTTGGAAAGTAGTAGGTATTTGTTAAACTAGTTTAACAAATAGTAATGCTTGCTGATTTCTAGCCCCTCCCCAGGAAGAATCTAATGATATAAGTGTAAAGCACTTTGTAAACTTTAAAGTTCTATATAAATTTCAATTTTTCCTAAGTAGTCAAAATTTACCTTTTTGACAGAGCTATAGCTAGCAATTTTTGTAAGAAGATAAAAGTGCATTTGTAAGTTCACCTAAATTGTCATCCTGGGATTCCCAAGATTCTGAAGGTCTGACTACTGCTTAGGGATGGGAAAGACACAATGAGTACACAACATCAGGAGAGAAGTAGATCCTGGGATTCCTTGGGATTTCTAAGCTGCTAAAAGGGAAAAACAGGAAACCAATCCAAGATAGGAGAAAATGAGGAAACCTAGATTTTTAGCTTTATTATAGATCATTCACCTCATATATATAAACTAGACCAGCCAATCTCTTGCCTTTTTCATACATGACATGCCATCTCTCATTTTCTCATTTTTACATTGTTTATCTGCTATGTGTAGAATGCAAAATATCCTCCTTACCTCTGTTTTTCAGGAAATCCATTTCCTTCAAATCTTAGGTCAAGAGCTTTCTTTTTCATGAAGTGTTTACTGATTAACCAAATCATGGTTTCTTTTTCCACATAATTACTCTATTTTTATTTTATAATGGAATCAATGAGAATGTGGACTTACCAAATGCAGGAGATGACTGGCTTTCTCATCTTACACTGCCATACTGGGTCATGCCAGGAGTACCTGAATTCTTCCCAGGCAGTTCCTGGACAGAACCTGCTGAAAGCTGGGTGACAGATGCCTTGAAATCCCCTTGATGATAGTTTCAGGTTAGACAGGGAATACTAACCATAGAACCTGATCTCTACTCCATCCCCATTCTCCCAAGCTGGGTTGGGAAGGTGTTTGGGCAAGGATGTGTGGGGTCACCACAGTAGTTGCTGCTTCCCCTATTTCTACAGATGAGGCAGAATTTGAGTTTTCCTACAGTACTTTAGTATTCTCTTTTCATAATCTGATCTGAAATGAGAGGAGTTAGTAAACAGAGTGATTTGGGCTATATTGATCTTGTTAGCAATCCCCACAACTGAAGGACTCAGAGAAGTGAAGTGGAGAGGGTCCATTAATACTTTCTGGGGTGCTTTCCCAAAGGAGCAGAAGGAGACTCTGGACAAGATAGGTGTCAAGGGCAAAAGTTGCTATTTACCTAGTTTGTTTGTTTCTCCTTTTCTTTCAGAATGGGGTAAATTTCTGGAATTATTCCCAGTGTTTCAGGAATTTTTCTTGGCAATCTTAAAATGACTAATTGCCAACTTCTTAATCATTGTTCTCAAAACTTTGAGAATTTGCTAAGATGTTATTTTAATTTTAATTAGTTAACTTTATTCCTGTGGACCCCAGCTTGGCCAGAGCTGAGGTCCACAGGAAAAAGTTAGGCTTTTTTTCCTTTTTAAGGTGGGAGTCAAAATATTCTCAGTATTCTGACTACAGCATAGAAGTTTTTTTTTTTTTTTTTCTTATTGGCTGCATTTTAAATCTCTTCAATTAACAGAATCTAGCTCATAGAACAAATATGACACAAATATTCTGCACAGAGATGCAGAAACAGACAAAAATGACATGAAAGAGGACTATCACATATTTGCCAAAAGTCATAAAAGTTGCCATCTTATAGCACTTTGTCTCCTCTGGCATCCCAGAGAAGATGAAAAGATGGTGAAGGTTCACTAGGAACTTTGCTAAAAATTGCAAGAATTTCCAAGTCTGGGCCTCCCCAGTCAAGGAAAACTTGTTGAGCATGGAGCTCACATTGACCCAGACAAGCCTTCTCCCAGTTGCTTGGGGTATCCCAGTTATAGGATTGAGGGAGAAAAAATGTGGGGCTTATTTTGAAAAGGAGTAAATCAATCCAGGGAAGGACAGATTCTCCCTGTATCAGGTTATTGAATGTAAAGGTTAGGAAGGGATCTCAAAAGGTTGGGGGTTGCAAGCCAGAGTTGCAAGATGTCTCAAAAGAATTTGCAGGTTTGAACCCATACCCAAGTCAAGAGACAAAGTTTATTGTAATTGTAATACCAATTGAAGCAGGCTAAGTTCCAAAAGAATTTTAGCAAAGGACCCAAGAGAAAAGAGATAGATTTATAGGACAAATATGATCAGAACTTCATGTTACTTATTTGATAATTTTATAGCTCACAAGTAAGTTTGAGAAGTAGTCTATTCACTATTGTCTCAGGAAGTTGGTTACCACTGACCAACAGATTATCTATTTGATAGTCAGTATGTTTATAGGAGTATTCTTAGGCCAGAAGACTTTGAAATCATTGGCAGACATTGTTAGAATGATAGCATTCTTAGATCAGAGAGCCTAAAATCTAAGGGAAGAAATATTATATTCCTAGGCCAGAGGACTTTTACAATCATTGATGGACAGATTGCCAGAACAATAGCATTCCAAAGTTGGGGGTGGGACCTTGGGATAACAGATTCTAAAGCCAGGAAGACTTTAGAATCACTGACAGATTGTTAGAACAGAAAGACTTCAAGACCAGGGGAATTTTTCTATGTTCTCCCTTAGAAGCTATATTCCTGCAGGGCCATTTTAAATTGACCAAAAATATATATATATCACTAAAACTTTGAAGTGCTAGATATCAGACTCATGAAGTTTATTAAACTGATGGAGTTCTGGTGATACATGATAGATTGTCAGAATTGCACCAGGTCCAATGTTTATATTTTATAAAAATCAAATTTACTCATTTTACTCATATTTTCCATAATTTTATATTTTTCTTGAAAGGTACAATGTTCAGTGTAATCCAGTTAAAATATTCTCTTTACCATTTATTCTACTAGAGGAAATTTCAAAATCTACATTTCTCCTAACAATTCCCAAAAGAGTTTTCACAAACTTATTCATGAATTTGGACAGAGTGAGAAAACTCTAACTGATCTGCCGGAATTGATAATCATTAGGTCCTCTCCATTCTTTACAAAGAAACAACTCTTCTAGAGAGAAAGAGAGGGACAACCTCAAGATTACCTGGAAAACATTCTTCTCTTGCTTGAAGTAAAAAAATGAAAAACTGATTTTTTTCCCCATTTCATAAGATCTACATTTATAGTTTTCTCATTTGCTTAAAATTGATGGATTAAAATTTGTTTTTATTGAATTCTCACTAGACACAGCAATTCCACAACCAATGTCACTCTTGTTAGACATTCAATGCTATAATTCAACTCAAGTATTTCTTATTTTCACTGGGTGATTTTTCCCTCCAAATATAAATTGAGTATTGGGTTTTCAGATGGAATATTTTTGTTTGAGCCAATAGAAGCCATTTGTCATAGTGTTCTATTTTCATCCAAATATCCCTTTTCCCTCAGCAAAGGCCTTTCATTTGGTTTTGTTTCTCTAAGCATTTACTGTGTCTTGACATCCTGCCTCATGAAACCATAATGTAGCCCCTTCTTTGCTTTTACATATATAGATTATATAAGGGAAATTATACTTCCTCATCTGGAAAACACAACATATTAATCAAGAGAGATGCCAAGCTGGGACAGCCATAATGAAAGTTTTAAAACTATGTGACTGAGTTGTTAGAGTCTTTAAAAAGATGCTTTGAAGCCATAAAAGTCAAAGTCTGAAGAAAATTACCAGCTGCAGTTTTCAGAGTGGCTGCTAGTCAAAATGATGGCAACAATGATAGAATCTCTAAGCATAATAGCTTCAGCTAATAATCATTAGCTATGTCAGATTAAGTGCATAAAGGATTCTTTTTTTTTTTAAATTGCATTCATTTGATTAACATTTATTGGGCCAAAACATTTACCCATTCACATTTCAGACTCAACATGTTCAAAACAATAACACACACCTCTTCTTAATTTGCCAAACTTTGTAGGGAAAATCACCTTTTTACTAGACATTCAGATTTGTAATTTAGAAGTCAATCTTGATTCCACAGTGACCCAATGATGCAGTGAGTTGTAAAGTCATGTCATTTCTGTCTCCACATATCTTGATCTATCCTCTTTTCTTTCTGCATGCAGCCACATTCTTTGTTCAAGTTCTAATCATTTCTCATATGGATTATTGTAATAGCCTCCAAACAGGTCTTCTCAAAGAAAGGAAATAAGCATTTATTAAGTGCTTACTGGGTGCTATGGGACAAAAATACAAGCAAAAAGAAAAACAGTTCATGCTTTCAAAAAAAATCTTGCATTCTGATAGGGTAAGACAATGTGCAAAGGGAAACTGAAAAGTAAGCTGAGGACAAAGAATAAAGGTACCCATTGTGTAGCTATAGTTTTGAATTCTAGAAAAAGTCAGGAACAGTACAGGGAAAAGAATAATGAGATTAGCCTGGGCCCTATATAATGTGGGACTTCAAGAGCAACTCAATGAAGGAATTTCCTGCAGAAAAGGTCTTACATATTTTTATTCACATTTATTTTCTATTAATTCATGAAGATAGATGAAATTAAACTTTACATTAATTATATTAAATTGAAATTATACCATCTGATCTGAGAATGAATGTCAAACCTAATACCTAAGCTCAGTAGGCAGTTAAGTGGCTCACTAGATAGAGCAGGAAAAATCAAGTGGGTAGAATGTGTTCTTATTGAAAACAATGTCTAAAGAACTGATTTATTGGGACATATATCATGCATTAATACTTTGGCCTGAATTGCATAGGAAAAGAAAAGTGGGCTGTATTGCCTTTTGAAAATTATATTATTCTACAATTCTTCTTATGCCAGTGGCTTATTTCAATGATCTTTTAGTAGCACTATGTGACTGTATACCATAAAATTACATAGTATTCAAAAGAATTAAAATCTGATACCACCTGTGTAAACTTGGTCAAGTTGTTTCAGTCCTTTGGACTACAATTGCTTCATCTGTAAAATGAAAAGCTTTAGACACATTTGACCTTTGAGTATTCAACTAGATTCTTCTCTATTCAACTCTAAACTATTCAATGCCATCACCCAAAGGACAAAGATGCAAGGGATATGAACTGTTTTCCATAAGTTATTAACAAAAATTATACAGTGAAACAACATTGTTACTGATATATACATATATGATTTATAGATAGATTTAGCATATAAATCAGATTTATTAAGTAGATCACTTATGTAAGTAGAGGATGCTTAATTATGATGTATCTAACATTAAGGGATATAGAAGATCCAAAATATAGAGTCAGCTCTATATGATAATTTACCCAAAATAGGAAGACATAAATGCCACAACAATGTTATACATCTATTGGAGTATTGAGCAGTTTGATGCATATCATTACAGCAAAATCTTTATAAAATGTCATTTTTTTAATTGATTGGTTAATTCAGTGCCCTAAGCTTAAAGAATATTTGGCACATGTTTCAAATATAGTCTTTGGTGACTTTCATGGATTAGCTGATACTTGAATAGTAAATGCTGCCTCTTGCTATGATTTGCCTTTGGTGCCATTATTAGGAACTAAGTTACAGTACAAAGAAACTATTATATAGTTTCAATAATATATGGGTCAGTTTATTTTTTTTTCTTACTGTTATTTAAATCCACAGTGATGCCCTGAGAGTTGAAATTAAATCCAGAAGTATAAAGTCCAATAAAGATACTACATGCAGATAAAAATAAGAAAATGGCTAAATTTAGTGATTTTGAAATATAGAGATGTATTTCTTGATATGGTCTGACCTTGATTAGCTTTAGAGATTATAGATGATTTTTAGTTTCAAGAATTAATGGGATGGAGGCAGAGCCAAGATGGTGGAGTAAAGGCAGGGACTGTCCTGAGCTGTCTCCCAAATTTTTCTAAAGACTTTTAAATAATTAATTACCTTAAATAAATTCCAGAGTGTCAGAATTCACAAAAAGATGGAGTGAAATAATTTTCCAGCTCAAGACAACTTAGAAAGGCAAAAGGAAAGGTCTGTCACATCAGGGTAAGAGTGGAACATAGTTTGACTCAAGGCCTATCAGTATAGATGTCCAACAAAACAGGAGCAGGCTTTGGAGTGACCGAATCAATGACATCAGGGTGATTTTCAGACCTCTCATCCCACCGACACCAAAGACATCCTGGAGGATCAGTAGCAAAGGTCTCTAGTACTGTGATGAGAGTGGACCACAATCCAGTCTAGCATTGACCCAGCAAATGAGGAGCAGGCATTGAAAACCAGGGAATCAGCAAAAGCAGCAGCTACTTCTGGAGCTCTCAATCCATAGTGAGCAAGAGGGTTGAACAACTAGTCAAAAGGAGATTACAGGGGTCTCTTCAGAGCTTTGAGGCAGGACTCTTACTTTGCTTATAATCAGATCCTAGTCACAGCCCTGGATGGCATTCCCAGGGGAGGAGAAGCATTAGCACACTAGAGCTTATGGACACACTGGAGTGGGAAACATTGTTACATTTCCAGGGTAGAAAAGAGTGCTTGTAATCACTCACAAACCAGAGAACAGGGCAACAGAGTAGTAACATATTTTTCCTTATATCATACCAACTTGGAAAAACTGAAAACTTTTAAGTCCCTAGAAATATCTCTGAAAACAGATTCACAAAAACCTCAATTCTTGGGACAGTGCTTCTTCCATCCTAGAAGCAAAGCCTTGTTTTAACAAAGAGTTAAAAGTCAAGTAATAAATTGGGAAAATGAGCAAACAATAAAAAAAAAGTTTCTGACCAAGTTATTGTGGCAAAAAGAAGATCAAAACACATACTCAGAAGAAGATAATAAAGTCCAAGATCCTACATCTAAAAATTCCAAGAAAAACATGAATTGGTCTCAGACCCATGGAAGATCATTAAAAGGATTTTAAAAATCAAGTAAGAGAGGGAGAAGAAAACTTGAAGAAAAGAGAGTGATGTAAAAAAATCATTTTAAAAAATGAGTCAACTGTGATAAAGGAGA
The DNA here is from genome assembly GCF_016432865.1 of Antechinus flavipes. Classification (NCBI taxonomy): domain Eukaryota; kingdom Metazoa; phylum Chordata; class Mammalia; order Dasyuromorphia; family Dasyuridae; genus Antechinus; species Antechinus flavipes. The sequence continues at coordinate 252,073,049 of NC_067401.1, forward strand.
CCCACTCAAAAAAAATTGAAGAAAATAACACCTTAAAAAACAAACCAAGCCTAAGGATAAAGTATGAAAAGTCAACGAGAAAAAGAATGTCTTAAAAAGTAAAATTGGCCAAATGGAAAAGGAGATACAAAAGCTCACTGAAGAAAATAATTTCTTCAAAATTAGAATTGAACAAATGGAAGCTAATAACTATATGATAAATCAAGAAACAAGCAAACAAAACCAAAAGAATGGGGGTGGGGTGGGATAGAAAACAATATGAAATATCTTATTGGAAAAACAACGGACTTGGAAAATAGATTCAGGAAAGATAATTTTAAAATCACTGGAATATCTGAAAGCCATGATTAAAAAAAAAAAGAACTTAAATGCCAAATTTCAAGAAATTGTCAAGGACAACTTTGCTGATATTCTATAGCTAAAGAGTAAAATGGTAATTGAGAGAATCCACAATCACCTCTTGAGATTCCACAGTGAAAATTCCTAGTTATATAATAGGCAAATTCCAGAGCTCCCATGTCAAGGAGAAAATATTGCAAGCATCCAGAAAGAAACAATTCAAGTATAATGGAACCACAATCAGGATAATGCAAGATTTAGCCATTTCTATATTAAAGGACTGGAGGGCTCAGAATATGATATTCCAGAGAGCAATAGAGGTAGAATTACAACCAAAAATAACCTACTCAGCAAAACTGAGGACTATCTTTCAGGGGAAAAGGTGGATATTCAATGAAAGAGAGTACCTTCAAGCATTCATGATGAAAATATCAGATCTGAATAAAAATTTTATTTTTAAATACAGGACTCAGGAGAAGCATAAGGAGGTAAGCAGGAAAAGAATATCACAAGGAACTTAATAATGTTGATCTGTTTACATTCCTACATGGGAAGATGATATGTAACTCATAAGAATCTTCTCATTATTAGGGTAATTAGAAGAGCGATATATAAAGTTGAATGTGAACTATATATAGACACAGGTGTGAGTTGAAGGGATGACATTTAAAAAATAAAAGTAAGGGGTGAAAGAGTAATGTACTGAGAAAAAAGAAAAGGGAATGGTGGAATGGAATAAATTATCTCACATAAAAGAGGCAAGAAAAAACTTTTATAATAGAGAAAAAGAAGAGGAAGGTAAGGGGGAGTGAGGTTACTCTCATCATTGGCTCAAAGAAAGAATAATATATGTACTCAATTGGATATAGAAATCTCTACATGAAAATAGGAGGAGGAGGGAATTATGATAGAAAGAAGAACAGGTTGGAACAGGGAGTAATCAGAAGCAAAACGCTTTTGAGGAAGGACATGGTGAAAAGAGAGGCAGAATAGAATAAAAGGGGGGTGGGTGGAGATATAGTTAACAATAGTAATTGTGGAAAAAAATTTTGAAGCATGTTTCTCTGATAAAGGAAAGGCCTCATTTCTCAATCATGAAGGGAACCGAATTAAATTTATACATACAAGAACTATTCCCCAATAGTTAAATAATCAAAAGATGAAGTTTTCAGATGAAATAATCAAAGTTATCTATACTCATATGAAAAACAAATGTTTCAACTCACTATTAATTGTAGTAATGCAAATTGGAACAATTTCAAAATATTACTCATATCTATTAGATAGGCTAATAGTATAGAGGAGGAAGATGACAAGTATTAGAAGGAATATGGGGAAAATGAAAAATTAATGTATTGTTGGTGGAGTTGTGAACTGATTCAGCCATTCTGTACAGCAATTTAGAATTATGTATCAAAGGACTATACAATCATGTATGCCTTTGTAATGCCACTACTGGATATGTATCCCAAAAAAGATTAAAAATAAAAATAAAAAACAAGAGGGAGAAGGACCTATTGGAAAAGAGTAATAAAAAATTATCTTTTCTGGAGGTAAACAGTTGGAAACTAAAGCATTAATTGGAAAATGATTGAACAAGTGTTGGTGTGTAATTATGGTGATATAATTATGTTATGCTAATAAGAAAGGATAAGCAGGATGCTCTTAGAAAAACCTGGAGAGATTCTCATGAGATGATGTAAATTGAAATATATTATGTCCCTCTAGAATAACAATATTGTAATATGATCAGCTATTAATGCCTTGGCTATTCTTAGCAATAGAGTAATCTAGGACAACTATGAAAGATTTATGATAAAGAATGCAATCTATATCCAGGGAAGGGACTAATGGTGTATGAGTGCAGATTAAAGCATACTTGGGGGAAGGAAGAGAGGAAGGAAGAGAATCCAGAACTCAAAAGTTTTTTTTCAATGTTGGGAATTGTTTTTACATGTAACTAGGGAAAAATAAAATATTAAAATTTGAAAAAATAAAATACAGAAAGAACTCTTTTTGCCTTAAAAATAATAAAATAAAATATACACACATACACACAAAGAGCCTTAAGAAATGGCAAATAGGAAGGTTATATATGAAGGGACAGGAAGTAACGCTAGGTTAAGAATGCAGAAACAGAGGACCTGAATTCAAATTACATCTCTGCCATTTAAAAAAAAAATGATTTTACATTGTTATTCTGAACTCAAACATCAAAAAAGAATGCTTCTAATTAACAGCCAAACACATGAAAAGGACTGTATAAGAAAACTATGAAATTTCATTTAGTATACCATTTTTTTAAAAGAATAAATTTTCTACATTACTTTCAAAAACAAAACAAAAGAATAAATGAGAGATGAAATCATAGAAAACTAAGATTGTGGTGGTCTTTGTATTATTTGCACAATGAGGGTCACTACCCATTCCAGGTTTCTTTTCTGGTTCTACATAATTTGAGCACAAACTTCAAATTAGTGTGGAAGTTCCTGCTTACACTTCAAGCCATAACCAGCTTAGTGTAAGTAAAGAGTCAAAGGAAGGGGAAAGAATTGATGGGAGCAGATGCTGGAAACTACTACTGACATTCACAAATTTCTTGATCCACAGCCCTGTGGAATCATTAAGATGTCTCTATAATTAGGCTGACAATAACAACAAAAATGATGATTACTATAGTGACAAGGTTGATGACAATGATAATTAAAATTTACATAGTGCTTTAACAAATAACTACATATTGTAGTAAATGGAATCTTTGACTAGAGGAGTTAGGAAGACTTGAGTTTGAATCCTATTCCAGAGACTTATTAACCATATGATCTTGGTGAAGGAACTTAACTTGTATCAGCTTATGTTTCCTCATTTGTAATATAAGAACTTCATATGTTTGTTGTAATGATGAAATGTAATAACATTTAAAATATTTTGTAAACTTTTTGTATTTTGTTTTTCAGTCTTCAGTCATATTCAACTCTTCATGACCTGGTACCCTGTCTATTATACCACCATCTGCCCCTAGATGCTTTATAAACGTTATGTATCTTTTTTATTACTAGTTATTATATAAAGTTTGAGAGCATCTAATATATATATATGTACATACATATATATGAGATTTTATATAGATATACATATATCATTTGAGCTTCACAACAATACTGTGAGGTTAGTAGGAAAGATACTATTATCCCTATTGTCTCCCCCCAAGAATTTGAGTGAATTGTTCATAACTACATGTCTAGTAAGTGTGATCAGACAGTGCAATGCTTCTCACATAATCACACATACTCTCCCACATCTAAAAAGAAGGTGGAAGGTACATTCACATAGCAATCAGTTTTTATTAGTGTTCTATTTACATTATTGTACCCATTGTGTAGATTGTTTTTCTGGTTCTGTTTACTTTCTCTACATCAGTTCGTATGTTTCATGCTTTTTTATATTCATATTCATCATTTTTAATGCATAGTAAAAAGTTTTGCTACATTCATAGACCATTCATTCTTAGTTATTCTCCATGAGAGCATCTGTGCTCTAGACTTGATGGGATTAAATGAATGAAGTAGCAGAGATTCACTTTGTGTGTGACTCTCCCCATCTTTGAAAAAATAGAGTGAACTAGGACATGGGGAGGTAGCTTAACTTGTATGTAATAGATAAAGCTATCAATTATGGGGAGACAAATTATGCTGGCTATAATTAGCTGATTATTAGAATTAGTCTAGTATCATCCTAACCTTAACTTGTAGTCAAAACCAGTGGGCTACATATATAGCACAACAATCTGGATGCATGACACTTATTTTTTGTTCTGTGCTATTCACATCACTTAAATTCATTTCAGTCAATTACACCATAATTGATAGCTAGTACATCACTGTGATGATACTTCTTCTAGGAAGAATTTTGCTTCCATCTATTTTGGCCAATTTCATTCATCAGCAATAATTTTACATAAAATTACTTACCACATCCCTGGACAAACTAAAACAATGGCTTGTATATTAGTTGTTGTTATTAACTTGAAATCCACTTTTCTACTGGAAAGATGTCACTTTTATTTATGGCAATATGGTAGTAGAAATGATCTTTCAAAATATCTTTTTTTCTTCCTCTCTCTATTCCAAATGTGTTCTGGGAAAATATTCTAAGCCAAAAAATGTTATACTCCAATCATTCAGTTATTTGCTAGCTTATTCTGCATCATTTAGGATAGAAGCCAATAACAGTCATCTTTTTTTTTTTTTTAAGAGAATTGCCTAGGAATAAGTTTACCCTATTACTAGTTCTGATTGGTTTTAGTCCGTTCTAGAAGGTTTGGTCCATGGTTCCACTCCAAGAAATGGGGCATCACTAAGAGAAAATATACATTGACTTCACAATTTGCCTGCTACTACCTATGGATGTCTATTAAGACAAGTGAATCATTGAAGCAAACCAATCAAGTCATATAAAGTTTTCATAGGGGTAAGGGTTAGATAATTATTCCCATAGGAAAGTTTACTTCTTTTCAGAATAGTAGAAGCTGCCAAATATAGTATTACTATTTCCTGTTAGGTACCCTATATCATGTGAATGAACATATAGTGAAGGCAGATGCAAATAGGCATAGATCTGAACACAGGGATAAGGAAATAGCTCCTAGAAACTACTATAATTTCTCCCTTGGAGGCAAGCATGAAGCAATATAATTCATTTTAGAATCTCCTTGGTCCTCTAACTAGTTTTCATAATCTGTTCCAGATGAAATTCTCTCAATTGAATAAGGATACATAATTTCATAAGAGAGTATAAGGGGAGGGCTTTGGGACAAAGAATAAATTGGATTGGCTATTCTTCTAGGAAAAGAAGTAGAAGCTGCTCTCTCTCACTGGGTCTTACACCAAACAACTCCATATTTTGGCCTCCAACCACAGGAATTTTGGCTTGGTCTGGTAGAAGTCTGTGATGCTTGCTACTCCCTTCATGGCTTCTGGGATTTGAGTGCTAGTAAGTTTATGAAATGTTAAAGGTACATTTATGTAAATGAAAATATTTATCTAGGTTACTACTGTCATGTGTCTGCCAACACTCGTTTTGTTTTATGGATGAACTCATATGGTAACAAAAATTAAGCAACATTTATTTTGTGTGAGGAGTACACATATCACATGAATCCAGAAACATGTATAACAAGTCAAAAGAAGTAGAAATAACATTAGAGCATACTGTTTGACAAGCAGCAGGGAATCTTAGTTTACTTAGTAATAACAAAAACCATGAAAAGCTATGTATGTATATATTATAATTGATTGCCACTTTACAGAGAGCCTCAGACTTTACTTTTCCCACTTTGGAAGGTTAAGGGGATACTGAATTATTAGATTAAAATAATATAGAATTTATTATAATTCTCTATAATTAATATATCATCTTTCTTCTGGAAACTTTAATGGATGTTTATAAAGAGTGTTTCCTCTTTATTATAACTAATGAGGTACTTAGGGAAAGTTATCATCATATGTTAGCATGGCAAATTGACTAGGAGATTTGCCTTGGAGTTGGAAAAAATCTGAGTTCAAGCCCTGCCTTTGTTAACTCTTCATGAAAATATTATGTAAAAAAGCATATTTCTTAAAAAAAAAAGAAGGTTTCATATTGGAAGTGACTCCATGGTTGAAATAATAGATTTTGACCAAAACTCATTATCCCTGTTTTATTGGCACTCTTTCATTTGAGACAGTACTGATTTCAAGAAAGGAAAGTGTGCTTCTAGGATTTTCTAAAAACAGCTAAATCTTTTGTCAGACAATGCAACTTGATTTTTGATCAGAAAAATGTCAACAATATACAATTCAATGAAAATAATCCTTTTCTAGTACAACTGATTCTTTCCAATCGATGGAAATTCATTAGGGAAAGAATTGCTTTATCCTTCTCTTTTCAATGTATTATCATTGGCTTTGAAACAAACTAGATGTCTGACCATGAACAAATTGCAGCTTCTAAGCACCTTCAGACAAATATCCAAGAAAATAAGTTGACATAGAGATATGGTCCTAGGTAAATTCTCAAGATCAGGAATTCCTTATACCACTAAAAACAAAAATCTGTTTCTTATCAAAATCATTGTCTCTATTTTACAGTTAGGAAAACTAAGACATGGTGGATTTAAGTGATGATTATGACAGAATAACACAAGAGGATAGGTGTTTAGAGCTTCAAGTCTAATAGTCTTTCCACAGGTATGTCTCCAGTTATACTCTACTAGACTTCTTCCATCTTGAATATTGTCCAACTAACTAACATAACTTCAAGACTCAGATCTTCAGGACAGTGTTATTTTTCCAAAAAGTTAGGGAAAGATAGCTTTCATTCTTGATTTCTCCCAGGTTACTAAGTTAGGCATTTTCTGTGTAACATTACTATTGAAGAGTCATTATACATGGCCAGTACAGTTAACATCATAATCTACATTTACATGGCATTCTGCATGATTTCAATTGTATAATTTCAATTCATAATATGGATTATGCATCACATATTGAGTAGAACCGACATATTTTAGGGCCTGGTAGTTGTATTGTTGGTGTCGGTGGGGTTTTTTTCTTGGTTTTCAGAAATTTAAGTTTCAATGAACACATGAGTGGCTCTATAATTACATAGACATATAAACATATATGCACACACACTTTAATTGAGAATTGAATTGAAATAAAAAATGTGAACTTGCGAAATAGACTCTTTTGCTTCTATTGCTGCTCACAATTGATTCCAAGTCTCTTATTCTGATGGTGATAAAGCATTTCATCTATGTACTTCTGGAAATTCATATTGGTTGAAAAAGGAAAATCAGAGATAACTACCTCCCATTAGTATTATTTTTCCCCATTCCCTGTTTGATGTCTGGAAGGTGTTAGAAAGGAAAGATAGGAAAAGAGGAACTGGTTTAAGTCAAATCACAAAATCACAGTTTTAGAACAAGAAATAACCTTAGAAACTATCTTGTTCAACCCCTATGTACAGAGGAGGAAACTGAGGTCTAGAGAAGTGGAATACTTCTCAAGACTTGTGAAAATATATCACCAGCGTAAAAACTTTGCATGGCAAGTTGAAGATCTATTTAAAAACAACATACATACAACAAAAACAAAAACCCATTGGTTTCTAGATTTTACAAAAAAACAAACAATTAATGCTTTTTCAAACTATTATTGTTTGACCATTTTTAGTCATGTCAGATCCTTCATGACACCTTTTGGGTTTATTTGTTTCTTTTTTTTTTTTTTTTGACAGATACTATAGTGATTTGCCTTTTACTTCTCCAGCTCATTTTACAGATAAGGTTACTGAGGCAAATAAGATTAAGTCACTTGCCCAGGATTGCTCTGCTAGAAAATGTCTGAAGATGGAATTGCAGTCAGGTCTTTTTAATTCTAGCCTGGTGCTCCATTCACTGTGTCAACTAGTTACCTGTCAAAGTAATAGCTATGATTAAACCACTTTGAACTGTCTTTTTGAGAAAGTCATTATCAATAAGTAACTATAGGGGATTGTAAATACAGGAAAAAGAGGTAAAAGGCTTCAAAAAGAGTTTGTAATAATAGATGCAGGACCTCTACATGTGAAAGAAAATTATTGAATTTTTTCTTATTTGGGGGGAGATTTGGAAAGGGGAATAAAAAACATAAATAAAACATTTTTATTATGCTCCATCTATGAGAAAGTTTTAAATGCTGTTCTAGACTAACACACATCATACAGAATATTATTTTCTAAAGAATATGTCATCCAAAAGGGGACCTTGTTTCTTCAGTCCGGATTTAAATGAGCCTTATGGTTTCATCACAATTGTCAAAAGGACAAAAGAGTCTTGGTGATCTTGTATTCTGATATGGAATTTTTGTCAAGATTAGAGCATTAAACTGAATCTAACTAGATTAGATTCAATTTTTGTTAATGTAAAGATCTGGGGATCTTACTGGCCAGAAAATTCAGTGAGGCAGCATTGTGATGTGGCAGCCAAAAAAGCCCAAAACTTTGGATTTCAATAAGAAAGGCATTGCTTCCAAGAATAAGGAGAAGGCAGTCCTTTTGTACTCTATCCTGATCAAACCATATTTGAGTTATTGTAATCAGTTCTGGGCCCCACATCTTGAAAAGATTTTGTTCTAGTAATCTAAAATAGGTTTGCATTAAAGAAGCAAGAACTCAATGAAATCTGATGGTTCAAAGGAAATTAGATATCAATTCAAATTGAGGAATGGTCAAGCTAGTCCAGTTTGACCATTAAGTCTAGGGTCTTGAGTTGAGGAAGCAAGATTTGAAATTGTCAGAGTAGATTCCAGAAAGGATTTTTATATTGAGGTCATATTACAACTATTTATCCAACTGAGATAAAGTCTTGTAGCAAATGCTTGAAAATAGAGACATTATCCAGTGTCTTGGTCCATATTTTTGTAACTTAAGTAAGCTAGTTAACATATTTCTGGGAAAAGAGAAAGTTGTGTAAAATGACTAAACATTTCTGAGACACTATAACTAGACATTCCAGCTAAGTGTAGCAATAAAATCTTTTAAACCCACGTTTTGCTGGAAACAGTGAGTGTGTATTACCCCTGTGAAGTAAAGTGGTCAAAGATTATTACTGGAAGCATTTAATATCATTATAAATAAATCAGAGTAATTTTGGTATTGAGTCACCTCTAAATCCCTCCATAGAGAGAATCCTTCTGAATGGTGCCCTCAATTAATGGGTTGGGCTTAAATAATCTTTTTTTCTAGGTAGAGTGAGGTTAAGATATAAGGAATCAAGAATCCTGATCCATTCTCCATAGATTAAATATACTTCATTTTTTCATTAATCCTACAATGAAGAAGGCTCCTCTTTGGTAAATCAATTTCTGTGTCATCTTTTTTTTTTTTTTCATAGTATCTGGCTTAGATATGTGTTATGTTGCATCCATGCATGATTAAATTAATTTTTTCTTAAGATTGTGATCTACATTCAGACCCCATAGTCCTCTTTCTGGATGCAGATAACTCTCTCCATCACAAGTCTATTAGAATTGACTTTCATTAGCTCATTGTTGAAAAAAGTCAACTCCATCAAAGTTGATCATCACATAATGTTGTTGCTGTGTAAAATGTTCTCTTGGTTCTACTCACTTCACTTAACATCAGTTGATATAAGTCTCTCCAATCCTTTCTGAAATCATCCTGATCATCATTTCTTATAGCACAATAATATTCCATAAAATTCATATATCATAATTTATTCAGCCATTTTCCAACTGATGGGAATCCAATAACTTGCCAGTTCCTTGCCACTACAAAAAGGGCTGCTACATTTTTTCACATGTAGATCTTTTTCTTTTTTCTTTTCTTTTTTTAATAATCTCTTTGGGATACAGACTCACTAGAGACATTGTTGTATCAAAGGGAGGCACAATTAGATAGCCCTTTGGGCATAGTTTCCCATTGCTTTCCCAGAATGATTGGATCAGTTAACAACTCCAACAATGCATTATTGTCCCAGTTTTCCCACATCTCCTCCAACATTTAACATTATCTTTTCCTGTCATCTTAGTCAATCTGAGAGATATGTAATGATGCCTCAGAGTTGTCTTAATTTGCATTTCTCTAATAAAGAGTGATTTAGAATATTTTTTTCACATGACTAGAAATGGCTTTAATTTCTTCATCTGAAAATTGTCTATTCATATCCTTTTTCCTTTTGTGATTAAATTCTTTAATTCATTTTAGATACTTTCTAACTCTAAGATTATATGCTTCTAAGAGACTTTTAGTGACCCTATGATATATACTCTGGAAGTAAATCTGTGATACATTATTACAAAACAAGCTGAAGGACAACAACAAATCATTATTCAATACTCTTTATTGATTCAATCAACCAATGACATAATCATTTAACTTATCCAGGATCATAATCTATTAAGTATCTATTACACCTTTTTAACCCAGGTTTCTGACTTCAGATAAAATGATCTTTCCATTATTTTTCTCTCTGTGTATATCTTGATTGTTTTGACTCTCTGATGAACTTATAAGTCCCTTAAAGACTTGAGCCATTTATTTTGTTTATTCCTAGTACTTCTACCAACCAACCAACTAATCAATCAAGAACCATTTAATAGACATTTATTATATTCCAGGCAATGTGCTAGGTCTTGGGTATACAAGTATAAAAATAATTAAACAATTACTATTCACAAGGAGCCTGCATTATAATAAGGGAAAGAAAAGTACATAGAAAAAATACAGGGGCAGAGCCAATGTGACAGAAGAAAAGCAGAAACTCTTCTAAGCATCCACAAATTTCTTTCTGGACAACTTTAAAATAAGGCCTCAAAATGAATCCAGAAGTAATAAAACAAACAAAAGAATAGGATGAAACAATTTTGCAGTCCACAACAACATAGAAGGTCAAGAGGAAAGTCTACATCACTGGAGAAGCATGGAGAGTATTCAAGGATGCAAGGATGCAAGCCAACAGTTGATGATGACTAAATTGAAGGTCATTTTTAGACCCCAGTCACAAAAGGACATCAGACATCTGGTCATAAGGATATTAGAGAAGACCATTTGTGGATATTGGATAAAGGACTGATACATTGCCCATGTATGTTTCTAGGTTACAATCCCACGGTGATGAGAAGTACTAGCACACTACAGCATGTAGCTGCAGAAAGGTGGGAACTCTAGTCACAGTTACAAGGTGGAAAAAATACTTGTGGCTGTTCAAAGATCAGAGCAAAAGTTATAAAAATAGTGACCACACCTTTCCTAGAATCATATAACCCTGGAAGAACTGAAAACTTACAAACCCCCAAAACTAGTTCTGAAAGAGTAGCATGAAAAATCTGAAGCTTGGGACAGTACCCCCTCTACCCATAAAATTAAAAGTCAAGAAATCAGCTGGAAAAATAGCAAACAAAAAAAAAAATTATGACCATAGACAGTAACTATGATAAAACAGAAGCTCAAAATACAAGCTTCAAAGGTAACAATAGAATCAAAAGTGCAATATCAAAAGCTTCAATGTAATATGTAAATTAAAAGAATATCTGTCTGGAAAAACTCAAAAAGGAGTTTTGAAAATCAAATAAGAGTAGTAAAGGAAAAATTGGGAAAGAAATGAAAATGAAACAAGAACATCATGAAAACAAAGTCAACAACTAGCTAAAATAAAAGAGGCACAAAAAAAATGAAGAAAATATCACTTTAAGAACAGATGAAGTCAAGTGATGAGACACAAAATTCTACTGGAGAGAACTCCATAAAAAACAGAATTGACAGAGTAGGAAAAGGCCATACCAAAACTTATTAAATAAAAATTCCTTATAAAGTAAAAATAATGTAATTAGATGCTAATGACCTTATGAGACATCAAGTAACAATGAAACAAAATCAAAAGAATGAAAAATAAAAGAAAATGTGAAATACCTTATTGGAATACAACCAACCTGGAAAATGATCAAGGATAATTTAAGATAAATAATTTAAGATAAATTAAGTTAAGAACTATTGGAATAACTGAAAGCCATGATCAAAAAAAGAGGCTAGACATCATTTTTCTTTTTTTTCTTTTATTTATTTATTTATTATTATAACTTTTTATTTACAGGATATATGCATGGGTAATTTTTCAGCATTGATAATTGCAAAACCTTTTGTTCCACCTGTTCCCCTCCTTTCCCCCACCCCTTCCCCCAGATGGCAGGTTGACCAATACATGTTAAATATGTTAAAGTATAAGTTAATTACTATACATATATACATACACATGTCCAAACAGTTTGCTGTACAAAAAGAATAGGACTTTGAAATAGTGTACAATTAGCCCGTGAAGGAAATCAAAAATGCAGGTAGACATAAATAGAGGGATTGGGAATTCTATGTAGTGGTTCATAGTCATCTCCCAGAGTTCTTTCCCTGAGTGTAGCCAGTTCAATTCATTACTGCTCTATTGGAACTGATTTGCTTTATCTCATTGTTGAAGAGGGCCACGTCCATCAGAATTGATCTTCATATAGTGTTGTTATTGAAGTATATAAGGATCTTTTGGTGCTGCTCATTTCACTCAGCATCACTTCATGTAAGTCTCTCCAGACCTTTCTGAAATCAGTTTGCTGGTCATTTCTTACAGAACAATAATATTCCATAATATTCCTATACCATAATTTATTCAGCCATTCTCCAATTGATGGGCATCCACTTAGTTTCCAATTTCTGGCCACTACAAAGAAGGCTGCCACAAACATTCTTGCACATACAGGTCCCTTTCCCTTCTTTAAAATCTCTTTGGGATGTAAGCCTAGTAGTAACACTGCTGGATCAAAGGGTATGCACAGTTTGATAACTTTTGGGGCAAATTTATAACAATACAAATTGTTTCCTAATCAATAAATAGTCAAAGGATAGAAAAAGGTAGTTTTCAGATGTAGAAATCAAAGCTACTATAGTCAAGTGAAAAAATGCTTTAAATCACTATTGATTACAGAAATGCAAAATAAAACAACTCAAAGATATGATAGAAAAGGAAAATGATAAATGTTGGAGTATTGGGAAAATTGGAATACTAGAACATTACTGATGGAATTGTGGACTAATTAATCATTCTGGAGAACAATTTGGAGCTCTATTGAAAGAGCTATAAAAACTATACATACCCTTTGGCCTAGTAATACCACTATTAGATCTGTATCCCAGAAAGATTTTTAAAAGGGGGAGGAAGGACTCATGTGTGCAAATAACTTATAACATTTCTTTTTGTGGTAGCAAAGAAATGATACAAGGTGAAGTGAGCAAAGCTAGGTGAACATCGTCCCTAAGAAGAGCAATAGTGTACAATGATTAACCGTGAATGATTTAGCTATTCTCAGCAAAACAATCTGAAGGACTTATGATAAAAAATGCTATTCATCTTCAGGGAAAGAACTGATGAAATCTGAATGCAGTTTAGAACATACTTTTTTTTTTCTTGTTTTCTCTTGTTTGGTCTTGTCTTTTCCTTTATGACATAATTAATAAGGAAATATGCTTTGTATGATTGCACATATATAACATCTACCAAATTGCTTTCTCAAGGAGAGAGAGGAAGGGAAAGGGAAAACTTGAAAATCAAAATATTAAAAAACAAATACTAAAAATTGTTTAATAAAAATATAAAAAATATATGCAACATAAAGTTAACAAATGCACACATAAATATGTGTAAAATTTATTATTATATAATTAATATAAACTATATAATTTTATATTACTATTTGTGTGCATATATATTTATACAAAATATACACATGTGTATTTATTTATGCACATATACACACAACATATACATATATGTTAAATATAAGGTAGTACCTAGCAAAGCATTATGTACATGGTAATACTTGTGTCAATATATTCAGCAATACATATAATAAAGAGTAGCTCTTATTTCTGGAGTACTCTAATGTTGGCAAAGTTCTCTACATTTGATATATCTGTCACTATAAACAATTCTGTGAGATAGGTGCCATAACCAATCAAATGACATGCATTTATTAAGCTCTTACTATGTGACACATATAATAAATAAGGGATGAAAGTTCAAAAGAAAAGCCAAAATAATTCCTGACCTCAAGAGTCTTATATTCTAATCTACAATTATTCCCATTTTATAGTTGAAAGGAAAACTAAGACTTAAAGATATATTGTACAACCTACTAGGGGCATACTGATACTTTCATACAAAACAGAATTCAAAGACATTTTTGTTTTCCACTATCCCAAGAAGATCTCATGATACCAAGTTGCCGTACATACAGATTTTTTTTTTTCCCTAGACATACAGGCTAAGATTATTATATTATGCTTCTTCATTTTATCATTTTAATCTTTAACATTTTTATTGATATCTTATATAATCTTTTCCTAACTTTCTCTTCCTAACAAGCCATCCATAATAATAATTTAGATAATTTTACAATAATTTAAATTTAAAAGATAAGAGGCAACTAACAGCAATTGAGCAGAATTAACCAGTACATCAACATCAACACTATCTAACAGCACATGCAATATTCTACTCCATAGTCTCCCAAGTCTGAAAAGAAGAGGACACAGTGCATTTTATCATCTCTTCAAGACCAGGCTTAGTTGCTGTAATTGCATAGTGTTCAGATTTTTAAAATTCTTTCAGTTTACAGTGTTATAGTTGTTGCATATAATTTTCCTGGTTCTGCCCATTTCAGTTAGCATCAATTCATATGTTGTCTCTGACACTTTCAAAATTGACCATAATAACAAACTATTATATTCATATACCAAAATTCAGTGTTTATTTCCCAGTCAATGAGCATTTTAACCTGTTGTCACCTCTTTTCTTACTCCCAAAGTACTGCTGTTACTATTTTGGTGTGTACAGGACCTTTTTTTTTCTGAGATGTCAACACTGAAACACATATCTTCCTACCTTTCTTCTGTCCATGGCTCCTTATAGAATGTACAGGGAAAACTATTAAATGGGAGAGGAAAATACTTTCTGGAAAAAAAAGTATCTTTTTTTTTTTTACTCTTCATTATTTTATGCAAGTCTATCCATGTGTTTTTTTTTTCCTAAAATCATTGAGCTCATCATTTTTCGTAGCATAGTAGTATTCTATCACAATCATATCCCAGAACTTAATCAGCCATTCCCTAATTAATGGGCATCCTTACAATTTCCAATTCTTTGCCATCAGAAAGAGAACTACTATAGATATTTTAGAACACGTATGTTCTTTTCATTTTTATCATCTTTGGAAATAGACCTAGTAGTGGTATTGCTGGGTCAAAGGGTAGGCAGTTTAATAACTCTTGGGACATAATTCCATATTGTTCTGCAAAATGATTGTTTTAGTTCACAGTGCCAATAACAGTGAATTACTGTATCAATTTTTCCATTCCCCTTTCAACATCTGTAACTTTCACCTTCAATTATTTTAGCCAGTCTGATAAAGTGATATCTCAACATTGCTTTAATTTCCATTTCCCTAATAATGATTTAGACCATTTTTTTTCACGTACAAATTGTTTTGTATGTGAAAATTGTTTTGATTTGTTTCATTGGAAAACTTCCTGTTCATATCCTTTGACCACTTATTAATTGGGAAATAACTTGTATTCTTATGGATTTGACAAAGTTTTTTTTTTTTTTTTAATGTATCTTATGCATTTTTTGCGTTGCTTTTAAAGTTATGTGAATTTTGAATGAGCTCCAGGACTGTTCCCTCAACATAGGAGAACATAAACTGCTAGAAAGAAGAGACTGATTTTATTTTTTGCTTTGTTTGCTTTTATATCCTGGCACCTAACACAGAATCTGGCACATGGCAGTCATTCAATACATAATTGTTAAAATGAATGCAATAGGATTGGATGGAAATGAATTGAATTGGTTATATCAGACTGGGAAGTTGATAACAGCTTGTGAACATTTATTTCAAACCCACCTCAAGAGAGGAGCCAGGTATCTTGCCTGATCTATTAAGCAGGAACTAAGAAAAAACAGAATGTCTTTATTAGCATTACTGGGAACACAAACTGATTATAGGCTTATCATAAAGAGAAAAGTAGGCCTGTGTTCAGGAAGACACACAGAGGACTCTCTCTGAAGGAAATCCCTTCTTCTCAGTATCCCTCTATCAATCCTCCCCCTCCCAAAGCACAAATAGATGAATCACACTGAGACTGCTCAGTAATAATGTTATTGATTTGTAGCTAATCGGATCTTTGAAGTCTGGCAATGTTCAAATGTCTACATGCCTTCTCTTTTCCAAACAGTCTAAAAATCATTCCCCAGTGGAAAAGCTAAAAATCAGAAAATCAATAAAGTAAAAGCTGCTGGTTGGGATTCTCTTATGCTCAGTTAGGAGATTTATTTATAGATAAGCCTTTGAACAGGGCTACTCCAGTCTAGTGTAGTAATAACATGGTAGAACTAGTTGAAAGCATAGTATAGTTCCACCCAGCCCTGCATTATGCCCTGCTGTAGATGTTTTCTATGAGGAAAAGCCTGTAATTTAGGGAGATTTGCCATGAATGGTAAAGCCTGGGTCATTGTAACAGATACTTTTTTTCCAGCTCTATTTATGGACAGGGCAGGGAAAGGAGATGGGGGCAGAGGGAAGCAGGAAGATGTCCTTAAAAATCATGAAAAGTAGATGTGTGTTTCATTCCATTTTTACCTGTTAGTGAAATGTCACCAAACCTTGCTCCTTTATGATTGAAGGATAATTATACATCAGGATGAAAAGTCTGGTTTAGTCACCTGTATCCTGGTCCTGATGTTGGATGAAATAGCCTTGTGACTCTGGGCAGATTATTTTTGTAAGTGTTAGTTTTCTCATCTACAAATTGATGGGCTATGGAAAGTGCATTGGATTGGGGGGGGCGGGGCAAAGGACCTAAAATTTATTCCAATGTTGCTTGTTTACTACCTGTGTAATTTTGGAATAGTCACTTAATCTCTCTGGCCCTCAGCTTCCTCATCTGTAAAATTGAGACGATTAAACTAAATAGTCTTTAAATTTCCTTTCAATTCCAGATCTTTGGTCCCATAATTCTAAAACATCTCTAAGTTTGTGAGATTCTTTTTCCTGTGTTTTATTGCAGTTGACAATGCTTCTTTGACTCTTGAAAATCAGTGTGGAGCAGTTGACAGAGCATTGGTCTAAGTGTTGGGAAGAACTGGGTTCAAACCTTGCCTCAGACATTTACTAGTTTTGTGACCCCCTTAGTAAATGACTTAAATTCAATATCCCTCAATTCCCTCATGTAAAAAAAATGAAAGCACTATAGGGTCTCCAAGGTATCTTCTAATTATAACTCTATGTTCTTCAATAATTTTCAACTATGTCTGACTCCTTGTGACCCAATTATTATAGCTTTTTATTGACAAAGCATATGTGTGGGTAATTTTTCAACACTGACCCTTGCAAACACTTCTGTTCCAACTTTTCCCCTCCTTCCATCTACCCCCTCCCCTAGATAGAAGACAGTCCCATACATGTTAAACATGTTAAAGTATATGTTAATACAATATATGTATACTTATTTATACAGTTATCTTGTTGCATAAGAAAAATCAGATTTAGAAAGAAGATAAAAATAACCTGGGAAGAAAAGCAGAAATGCAAGCAAATAACAACAGAAAGAGTGCAAATGCTATGGTGTGGTGCACACTCATTTCCCAGTGTTCTTTCGCTGGATATAGCTGGTTCTGTTCAACGCTGATCAACTGGAACTGATTTGAATCCTCTCATTGGCAAAGATAGCCATTTCCATCAGAATTGATCCTCATATAGTATTGTTATTGAAGTGTATAATGATCTCCTGGTTCTGTTCATTTCCCTTAGCATCAGTTCATGTAAGTCTCTCCAAGCCTCTCTTTATTCATCCTGTTGGTCATTTCTTACAGAAAAATAATATTCCATAATATTCATATACCATAATTTATTCAGCCATTCTCCAATTGATGGGCATCCATTCAATTTCCAGTTTCTAGCCACTACAAAAAGGGCTGCCACACACATTTTTGCACATACAGGTCCCTTTCCCTTTTTTAATATCTCTTTGGGATATAAGCCCAGTAGTAACATTTCTGGATCAAAGGATATGAACCTTTTTTGAGTATAGTTCCAAATTGCTCTCCAGAATGATTGGATCCATTCACAATTCCACCAAAAATTCATCAGTGTTTTCCCACATCCCTCAAACATTCGTGACCCTATTTCTTAATAAAGATATTGGAATAGTTTGCCATTTCTTTTTCCAGTTTATTATTCAGATAAGAAAGTTGAGACAAACAGGATTAAGTTTTGTTCAGGATCACACAGCTAGTAAGGGTTGATGACTAGATTTGGGCTCAGGAAGAGGGGTTTTCCTGGCTCCAGACCCAGTATTCTATTCAGTGTACCATTTAGCTGCTCAAGCCTATGTTCTAAGAATATGTAATATCTTCAAGTTCATAGGATTAAAGATTTAGATCTAGAAGGAACCTTACAGGCCATCAAATTCAATTCCTTTGAGTTAATTGAGGTCCAGAGAAATTAGACAATTTATCTAATCACATACATCAACTAACGAGAACTTCACAATGCCACCCTAATAGGACACTCCAATTCTAGCCTGCTTTCTATTATACCATGCTTGGTAAAAATTAGATGGTAGAGATGCAGATAATCAAATTTCTATGAATCTTAGGAAAGAATCTCTGATGTTTTCAGTTGGAGTGACATTCTGCTGCTTCCCTTAGTGATTCTCATTAGGTTACATTAGAAATAGCAGAAGATTTGACTGATGGCACATATTAACTCTCCTGGGAAAAGATGTGTATATATCTGTCCCACAGGTCTAAAAATCTTACCCACCACACAACTATTATGATGGTAAGCAGAAAAAAATAGATAAATAGATAGATATGGGTGTACATGTATATAATATACGTGTGTGTATGTGCATAATTTTAAACAAAGCATACTAAATTTGTAATTCTATCATTCTCAGTTTCTGTTGAAGTGCTATCTGCTTTGAGTGAAGCATGGACATATGAATTAAGGGAGAGATCGGAAACCAGATGCTATAGAGAATATTTCTTAATCTCTCTGGCCTTTTTTTCCTCATAAATAAAATAAAGACCTCTTGTAGGCATTCTTCCAGCTACAGATCTTACAAGCAGATTTCTTCTCAAAGAAATGTAATGAGGAATTGAGCAGAAGGAAAAAAGGAAAAAAAGGAAGGGGGAAAAAAAGTCTCTTTTCCTATATATGAACAACCTTGCTGCTAAAGGCATAATCTGAGAGACTAGGTAGTACTGGACAAAGAGCATAGGATGTGGAATCAAAGAATCTTAGCTTAAATCTCAGCTCTGTCACTTATGAGCTTATTTAATATTTTTGACTTTCTGATTTTCATCCACAAAATATAGTCATTTTATAGATATCACTTTTAACTATAGAAGGGCAGCGAGGTAAAGTGGATAGAGTGCTGAACATGGAGGTCAAGAAGTCATATTCTTGAGTTCAAATCTTACCTCAAATGCTTACTTACTACTTATGTGACCCTGGCCAAGCCATTTAGCATTTGTCTCGATTTCCTCATCTATAAAATTAATTGGAGAGGGAAATGGCAAACTACTCCAGTATCTTTGTCAAGAAAACTCCAAATGGGGTCACAAAAAGTTGGACATAATTGAAACAACTCAACAGGAATGAATTTCAGTTATTGATTCTGTGAGCTAATTTTCCTTTTTCAAAGACTTATAGCATAGGAGTGAGGAATCACATGGATCTTACCAAGCTGAAAAACAAACTTGGTTTATATTGTAGGACCAGTTTAACTAATTGTGTACTCTCATTTGAAAAAGATGGGCAGCAATTTTTTTTTTTTAACTTCTGTGATCCAGGCAATATTGTAAAGGGTGTGATTTGAATTGTGGAAGTACCCACGCATATTAAATTAGATCATTCAAATCATGATATTTATGAATAGAAAATGAATTTTGGTAAAGAAGTCAGTCACATTATATTTAATTATTGGTATCAAAGCAAAACATGAAGTTGAACATAAGAGAACATAGTCCCTAAATATTAATCAGGTCAACATTTTCTTTTTCTTATTTTTGGAAGCAACTGGGGCTAAATGACTTTTCCACAGTAACACAGCTAGTAAGTGTCTGGGGCTGGATTTTAACTCAGTTCCTCCTGACTCCAGGGCCTTTGCTCTATCTACTACTGTGCCCCCTACTCAACACTTTCTAACTCTTTTAAACACTTACAGGTATATTCATAAGAAAGGCCTACATAGCACCCAGATCCTATGGTAGGCAATATAACATAGGAAAAGGTTTTGGGACTAAAAGCTCCTTGAGGACAATGATTGTTTCTTATTTTTGCATCCTCTATGATGTAATACAGTGTCTAGCTCATAGGAGATGATTAATAACTGTCAGCCAATAAATATTCATTAAAGCTCATATATGGAATTGAAACAATGTTAAGTTCTGGCACACATACCCAAATAAATGCTCTCTACTTCAAGGAGCACACAATCTAATGGTTAAATTGAAATAAGTTGAACTGAATTGTAATAAAAAGATTTAGGATCTAGACAATACTTATCTTGGGTAATTCTCTAAACTTCAGATTTTTCATCTATAAAATGGGATTAATAGTACCTTCCCTAGTTTACAAGACTGATATGAAGAAAGTATTCTGCAAGGCATCATAGATATGTAAGTTACTATTAACCAATAAAGGCTCTATTGATTTTCTTCGCTCTCCCCCAACTAATTCATAAAAGATACTTTGGGAGACTTCTCTCACAAGTATTGTGGCAATAGTTAAGCACTCACAAATGAAAAGCAGGAGTAAATAAGGGTTAAAACACAAAGATAATATTTTGCAGCAGGCCAGGAAGGTCAAAAGATTAGGTTCTTGTAGATGCAGAAAAGGGAGGAAATTCCAATTCTACAATACACACACATGTGCATACAGTTCAGCTATACAGAGAAGGTGAAGACATTACTTGTATTGGAAAGTGGTGAAATGCTGTCCACAAGTCCCAGCCTTTTCCAGATGTCAAAGGAACTATTCTGTGTTCTGTTCTCTTAGAGAGGTCAGTAGATGTTCTGCACGTGGAAGAAATCCTGCAATTCCTATACCTTCCTCATACCCTCAGTGTGCACATATGTTTAAAATGCCTGTATAATACATTTTTTTAAGGCATGAAAAGAACTAAGAAGTCATAAGGATCCACATTTTGCCCAAAAAAATAACAATCAGTTCAACAAGAACACATTTTTAAATCTCCTAGGCAAAATAACTTTACTATGTAATTCCAATTCAGCTTTCATCATGACACTAGATTGAAACAGCCCTCTTAAGTCTAATCAATGACTTCTAACCACCAAATGCCAATAACCTTTTCTCAGGCTTCTTTCCTTGCAATCTGTGGCTTTGAAAACTGTCAGTCAGTCAGTTCATTCTATATACTTTCATTGCCTAGTTTTTGTGACACTATACTTTCTGGGATCCAGATACTAATATTTACTTTAGGTAAGTCATTTAATCTCTCCCAGCTTCAGTTTCCTTATGTATTAAATGAATCTTAAAAAAAAAATAAAAATAAAAATAAAGAAAGGGAAAAAGTCAAATACCTAACCAGCACTAGCATAACACAATGGGTAGAGAGAATTGGCTTCAGAATAAAACAATTCTAAGAGATTTAGATAGTGTTTCTGTGATTCTGCACTAAGCATATAACCTCATTTTGCCCTTAGACAACAAGAAAGACTTTAAAAATCAAAGCTGGTATAGATTTTCACTGATAGAAGGCATTCCTTGTCAGAGTTCACTATTCCTATTAAATCACATCTGGTGTTTTAAAAACATTTTCTGTAATTAGATTTATCCTGTTTTCCTCATTGATTATTTTTTTCTGACTTTCCTTAAGAATCTATATATTTGACCTTTTCTTTTTCTATACAATTAAAAAAAATGTTTTATTTTAAATTTCAGTTGTTTCTTTCTAATTATTTCCACAAATTTTTCTCTCAGTAAAACTTTTTTTTAAATACCAATATATTGGCTATTTGAAAAATGTTATATTTTTATAGATGTTATGCATATATATATTCAATATCTGTTCTTTAGAGGTGGTTGTTGTTTGTCCTTCATTCTTGAAAAGGACTATGACATCAAGGAGATGACATCATGATATGCAAATGAATTGGATTTAAGAGAGGAAGGACTGTGCAAGGTCACCTGTCTCACTTTCCCTTCCAGAACCATCTGAGTGCAGTAGTCAGATATAGATCAGGACAATTGGAGATGGCCCTGGATGAAATGAGAGACCTTGGCATTTTTAAGTTAAGATATTTAATAGGCCTCAATTTGATTGAGACAGTACCCATTCAGTGATTAAAGCTAGGTAGTGTAATGCCAGTGAAACTAGTAAGATAGAGATTAGAGAACAATTTAATAGTTTATTTAATGGAGAGATTTACTGGGACCAAATGGATCCATATTTGGTCCCAGGGCTGAATGAGACTATCGTCTCAAAGAATCCAGCAGTTAATGTAGGGTACAAGATTCTTTTATAGGATAACAAGAACAATGACATAATGGGGGAGGTACCTGGAAGGGGATGACCTAATGGGGAGAGGCAGCTAGGTACATAATGGGAGGTACTGTATAGGCTCCTGATATTCTAATGATATCTAAAATGGATAAAGACCTTTATCCCTCATTTATCTCAAACATTGAGAGGGGATAAGTATAGCCTAAGGTCTAAGATATAAGACCTTTATCCTATCAAATATTGAGGGAATGGTTATAATCTGAGGCAGAGTAACTAAATAGGATAATTAGGGAAACTGGTTCAGGATATTAAAAGAGAACTATGACACAACAATATAATCATCCATGACTACTCTGAAGAATTTATGATGCCAAATTCTATCCATACCCAGAGAAGGAACTTGTCTCAGAATACAGATTGAAACATTCTCTCTTTCTCTTTTTCTCTGTCTTTTTTAATTTAATTTTTTGAGGGTTTTTAATTTTCATTGGGGTGGAAGATCTATGTTTTTTTTTTTTTTTTTCACAAGTGGTTTCTTAATTGTGGGTGGGAATAAAGAAGAGGTCCTGGAACTCAAAAAAATAAATTCAATAGTCAAATAATGGAGTTTTGTTTAATGAAATGTAATCAATAAACTTCATTCTGCCATATTAGGGAAGGTGAGTATGGGAGAAGAAAGAATTGTAAAGAGTGTAATGCTGGAGAAACTGAGCAAGACAGAGATTAAAGAACAATTTAATAGTTTATTAAATGGAGAGATATACTGGGACCAAATGGATCCATGGTTGGTCCCAGGGCTGAATGAGACTATCATCTCAAAGAATCCAACATTGAGTATTAGACAGCAAGATTTTTATAGGATAACAAGGACAATGACATAATGGGGGAGGTACCTGGATGGGGATAACCTAATGGGGGGAGGCACCTAGGATGACACAATGGAGGGAGGTACTGGAGAGGTTACTGATATTCTAATGATATCTAAAATGGATAGATCTTTATCCTATAAAACATTAAGAAGGGATTATTATAGCCTAAAGATATAAAACCTTTATCTCATCAACCATTAAGAGGGAAAGGTTATAATCTGAGGCAGAGTAACTAAATAGGACAATTAGGGAAACTAGGTCAGAACATCGAAAGGGAACTGTGGCACAACAAGAGGAAAAAAGAAATTTTACCACATAGAATTGAAGTCTCAGAGTTCATTAATTCTAACATACTTGAACAAGAATTCATTTTACAACATTCTTTACAAATGACATTTCTGTTTTTACTTAAAATCCTCTAATGAAATAGAATCTATTATCTCCTGAGGGATCCATGTTTAGACAGCTTTCTTGTATTTATATTGGAATAATCGGGGAATAAACCCTTTGTCATCCATAGATGATTATACTTAGAAAATGACATGATGCAGCACAAAGCTGCATTAGGAAGCCTTCAAAAGGAATACGTTAGAGAAGGTCTTGGAGTCAAAGAAAGGCAAGACAATAAAAACTATATTCCCCATCAAATGGCCAAGGAGATTTGCAAAGGGAAAAAAGCCCATGTTTGCTTGCTTGCATTAAGGTTGCTTGTAATGACAATTCTTCTGATTACTGAAAGAGAGACAAGAAGAGAAAGCTTCATTACATGGTGCTGAATATCTTGTAGAACTTAAGCTGAGCAAGGGACTTCCATTTGAAAATAAAATGGATGGAAAGCAAAAACATAATGAATCATTCTAATTAGCCTTAGAATATACAAGAATATTGATGGATGAGGAAAGAAAATCTATAACTAGGTTCACTCTATTTCCTGAGAAACTTCCCTTTATTTCATAGAATACATAAAATCATAAAAACACTATTAGTTTTCCTGGAAAACAATATTTGGTAACGAGTTGACTGGTATCTCACTGCTGTTTTGTTCAATTCAATCAATCACAAAATTGATAGAGTAAAATTGCCTAAATCAGTGTCTCTTGTACATGAAGAACTTTATAGCTTGAAAATAATTTTAAGAACAATGAAATAAAAAGTTTACCAAATACTTCCAAGTAGCAAAAAAAATATGGCTCAAAGGATAGGACAAGTGACTATTTGCAATGCTTTTCCTATTTCCTACCTTTCCACACCCCTGACACTCCACAAATGCAAACATCTGTTTAGTGTCCTATTAAACATAGCTATTCTCCTGGACCAAGAGATAATCAATATCAATAGATAATAGGTAATCAATAAAATGCTACATACTTGTTAATTATAAACTAGTCTGAAATTCTGTTTGTCCAGCTAATGTTGCAGAGAAATGTTGCCTGTTAAATGATAAAAATCCTGGAAACCACAAGAGAGTTGTGGTCCGGGGTCTGTGTCTGTCTTTAATATTTCCCATCCTAGCAGGAAAGGTCAGTGTATTTTTTTTTAACAGTTTTCTCATCTGGGCTTTTTCACAGATGAAAAGTACATACATACATCACTATTAGCAAAAAGGACTTCATTTAAACATACTTTAATTTAATTGATTATGATTATGGAAAAGAAGAAAACCAGTTCTTATATAGAGGATTATTTTCACACCTTGGGGAGAAGGGAAGGATCTATTATTGGCCCCATAAAGTGGAACTTCCTCCAAAAATTGTGTGGCAACCTTTCTGACTTAGGAGATAAGCTCTAAGGAATTTTTTAAGGCATTTGAGGTTAAGCAACTTGCCCAGAATCCCACAAGTAGTAAGTGTCAAAGGCAAATTTGAACTCAGGTCTTTAAGAACAATGACACTAGAGTTTGAGAATCTATGTTAAAATCCCAGCTCTGTCTATTACTTGCATTTCTCCCCTTCAGGCTTGATCCCTTTCAACTCAGAGCACAATACTTGTCACACACTTAATAAATGTTTATCTATTGATTGATGATGTTTGTGATTCCATGACTTTAGTCCTATCTGCTTAGAGAAGCCTAATCTGACTTTGGTTTGTATTTTCTGAAATAAATCTTGGCCTTCAGGCCATGTTTTCTTACTATGATGTTCAGATTGGAATAAGCAGACATAAGTTTGAATATTGGATCACTGCATATGTGATTATAGGAAAGAGAGAATTCTATTTCTGAAATCAGAATTCAACTTTTATCCTTGATACCAAGTCCTTGTGATCTTGATCAAATCACTTAATTGCTGTAGGCCTCAGTTTCCATATCTGTAAAATAAAGAGATTAGACTAACTAGTCTTTAAGTTTCCTTCTACTCTTAGAATGATGATTCTATGACTGTTCTGAGTCTCAGTTTCCTGATCTATAAAAAGAGATGTACCAGATGACTTTTAAGTCCCTTCCAGTTCCAAATGTAAGATCTATAAATAACCCTCACCCCAATAAGAATATTTCAGCTACTCTATCATGCTTCCTCTAAAATGGTTATAGAAAAAAATTTTTTCTTTTAAAAATGGAAAGGTTTTCTTTCACCTTTGTAGTATAAAAGAAATGCTAATATCTGCACATGGAAAGGCATCAGATTTGTGAGAACAAACATGCCAGAAGCATTTCAGAGTAATTCTCAATGCATAAAGATTTCTTAAATGAATGACCTATTAATAAAAAACAAAATGAGAAGAAAAAGAAAGGACCCAGGATTTAATACATATCATCTCTTAATCCTTTGGGGGCACTTAAATGATATCCAAGCTCTCTTAGTGAAAGTGAGGAGGCTTTGTCAAAAATAATCCTCTATTGTAAAAAGTATCTTGGTGCCCTCAAGGGCTTCTTTCAATTAAGTACACTGTATACATAATTATCACTAGTAAGCATTTATAAAACACTTTATATTTCAAGGTACTTTACACCCTTTAATCAGTGATCACACAGCACAATCAGTCTCTGTGAAGGCCCTCCCCAGACAAAAAGAAACTGAGTTGCCTTTCCTCCTTCACGTTCCCACTAAACCTGCTTGCTAGTCAGGGGCAGGTTTTTTTGTTTTGTTTTCATTTGGCTTAGGTTTTTTTTTTTTTTTGCTTTGGAACCCCAGGCTTATATAACTCTCAGACCTGGACCAGGTCACACTGCCTGCATAATAGAGCCCATAAAAGTCTATTTTATGTGCAGAAACCAGTTAGAAAAATATATGACCTTTCAAATTATATCACCATTTTCCACATAAAAGCCTGGGCCAAGCTCTTAATTCATGTGACCTTTGGAAGTCATAAAATCTCTTCTCTAAGAGAGTTGATTTAGATTTGATTAGGGGCCTAATCCCTGAGCCCCAGAGTACTGTGGGAACCAGCCACACACAGAACAACTGGGCAAAGCAGCAGATCTGAATCAACTCAGAACTAGGGAAACCTGGCAATATCCATAATATCTCCTAGCTGGATCATTGGCTAGCTAAGTGACAGGACTGGTTATTTGGTTTCCTAGTTTAACCTTTATCTAAGCCTTGTAAATCAAAATAAACATTGAGATTTGCCATTCATCAGAACAAGGGGAAGGGGATAAGTGAGTAGTGGTGTTTCGAGAAATTAAACCAATAGAGAAGTGTGCAAATAAAAAAGGTCCATCACTAAGAATGAAATATATATATGATAATGCTAATTAGGATTTCCCCCCCTATTTAAAAACACCTTCAAATTCTCTCAATCAATAAAGCAGCCTAATGTTCTTTTCCTATAATGTTTGTTTTCTTGTGTGCTTCAATGGCTTTGGATTTTTATCAATGTGTGTGGTTCAAATCAGAAGCCACAAGCCTACATTATATGCTCTTTGGAAGTAAGAATTGTTTAGGTTTTTACCTGAAAATCTCCAAAACCTACACAGTAAGTGGCCAATAAATGTTTATCCACTAAATCATTCTCATTGTGTGTGATTCCTGTATACACTCCCTCCATGAAAGTGGAGAACTCTGTCTAATTTGCTTTGTAGCTTCTTCTGTCTCTTGAAGTTATATGAGAATTCTTTGTCCAATTTATATCCCAGATACCTACCAGGATGCTTGGAACACAGTAGATGCTCAATTAATGCCTGCTGATTGCTTGATTTCTCCACCAGTCGCCAATTTCCTTTTCCAGTCATGCATGATAATTTGTATGCTACTTTGTCATTAGTGATATGGTGCTTTGACAATAGAGTGATGTCTTGTATTGGTAATACAGAGGTAGCAGGACATGATGAATAGGATCCTTGGTGCTGGGAAGATCAACTTTATTATATAAAATATAATATCCCTTTATTATATAAATAGGTCATTCCTATACAGATATTTGAGAAGATAGAAGAGTAAACATATGAATAGATACAATTTAACTTGGACCACACAGAAATTGTCCCTAAAGCAGTAGCCCTATGATCACAGGGGGATTTTAGAGACTATTAGTTTAACCTTCTATTTTTACAGATGACAAAACTGAGGCAAGGAGAATTGTATATAGTTACTCAGCTAATAAGTATCTGAGTCAGATTTGAACTTCCTGACAAGTTCATTTCCTATTTAATATCTTACATTGTGTCTTAACTATACCTAGAATGATCTTAATATTCAAATACTATTTGAGTAATAATAGTAATATCTTTTTGAATTAAATTATAAATTTGCTGAATCTTTAAGAGCACAAATGAGTTATGGGGTTTTTCAAGCAAGTTAAGAGGCAACAAATTGTACCATCTATAATAAATATCAAACTTGTAAGATATTATTTCATGTACCTGATTGATCATCAGGGTAGAGTTTAAGGATATCAATAAAGAAAACATGCATCTTTTTGTCTTTCAAGATGTCCCAACAGAATTTTCACAAGTCCTGGAAGATCGTGGGCATTGATTTCAAAAGTCATTTGTCTAATGGTTAACGTACAAGTATCTATGTCATACATAGACTTCTAGAAAGCCTTTGATCTGGTTTCCAATTATCCATTATGTCACACATGCCAGAATCTCACCAGGGGAAGAAAAACAATCTCTGTTTCTCTTTTAGTATAACAAAGGCAATATTACAACTTATCATTCTTCTCACAGGAACACAATGACCACATCTAGTTAGACAATACTGGCATGCAACACTACATGGAATAGTAGAATGTTGGACTTTTATGCAGAAATAAGAAGGAAGAGGAAGAAAAAGAAGAGAAGTAGGAAAAAGAGAAACAAGAGAAGGATAAGGAAGAGAAGGAAGAGGAGGAGGAGTAAAAAGAAGAGAGGGAGAAGGAAGAAGGAGAAAGAAAGAGGAGGAAAAGAAGGTGGGAAGGGGCGGGGGGGAGAAAGAGGAAGAGAAGAAAAAGAAATTACATAGTTCAGATAGAACAAATAACTTACCCATAGTCACATAGACAAAAAATTGTAAAATGTGGGATTTGAACTCCCATCTTCCTTATTTCAAGACCTTTGATACTTATTAGCTGTGTGACCATGCCTCATTTTAAAAAAATTGATAAAACTGGAGTAATAAATGAAAATCACAGTACCTTCCTCACAGGTTTACTGTAATTCTCAAAAGAGATAATGCATCTAGTGCTTTACAAAGTTTAGAGTGCTCAATAAACATCAGTTTTTATCATAAGCTGTTATGATTGGATTAAATAAAGGAGATCAAGCAGAGACAAGATGTGCTCAGTTAATTAGATATAGCTCCACTTTAACCTATTGTATTCCTTCAGCTCTCACGAAGAGGTTTGAAAGACTCTTTATTGGTCAAACCAGAAGACAGAAATGAAAGTACAAACAATCTGAAAGTACACAACAGAGTAAACAAGAAACTCACATTTAATTCAATTAAGATAGAAGGAACTCTTCCTTAAGGAAACTCAGAGGAGTGCGTCATAGGGTGGGATGACAGAGAATCATTTACAAAGTTATCAGGAAATAAAGTGGGAGGCATTAAGTTTGAGCATTACCATTGTTGACAGTATTCTCTGGGTCTCACCAACTATCATGTAGTCTTTTTATGGATACTAGATAAACAACATGAGTCATTTTGGCTCTTTTATCTTATCACCATGAAACAGGGAGACTTGGAATAAATGAAACCTATTAACTCTATTTATAATTCAGGTGAATTTCTCTCCCTTCACCAAAAAAATATAGTCTAAAGAAGCCAAAATTATCTCCATTATGCAAAGAGATTTACAAAACAAAAATAAACTGAACCATAAAGATATTTGTTGGTTTTAAAGATATTAACCAGTTATTCTCAGAAGAAATCAATGTGAATGTGTGAATCTATGGGAAGAAGATAATATCAACTATATACTTATCTTTCTATTACCTGACAACTAAAAAGAGCAGTATATTCAGTATATGAAAGCCTTTATCTATTTCAGGAAGTAGATGTGGATTCTGAAGTGTTAAGTGCTGGATTGAAAATATATTCTTAACCCCTAATTTACCTCTGCCCTCTTCCTTTGTGGTCTACAAAGTCAGTTTCAAACCCTAACTCTAAGGTTCAGACAATTTAATCACTCTAACCACAAATTTTGTGACACACATTTTTGGAATATTGGAGATTGTACAAAGAGGTTGTATGTTATTGAACAAAAATAATAATACATCTTGATGTCAACTGAACCTTGGTAAATTGTTTTCTTTACACCTTCCCCGAAAAATAACTAGTTTTATTATCATCTCCAAGACATGAGTTAGAGGACAAAAATGCTAAGTGACTTACTTGAGCTTCCCTAACTTTTAAGTGCCATATCTGGAACTTGAACTAAAGTCTTCTAACTTGAAGACCAGTGATATTTCTCTAGATTCTCGTGTTCTTCTTTTTATTCAACAAACTGCTGACAAATTAATACTTTTTCACTTTTTTTTTTTTTTTTACTGAGACAATTGGCGTTAAGTGACTTGTGTGACCACAGCTAGGAAGTGCTAAGTGTCTGAGACCAGATTTGAACTAAGGTCCCTCTTGACTTCAGGGCTGGTGCTCGTGCCACCTAGCTGTCCCCAAATTAATTTCTCATACAATGAATATGAATATGTTTATCTCCCACTCAAGTATATTCAATGACTTTCAAATTCCTCTAAGACAAAATGAAAAATCCTCATGTTGGTATTTAAAAACCCTCTACAACTCACTCTGATATGTCTTTCTACACATGCCCTTCACACTCATTCTGTTTTAATTAAACTATTCATCATATATAACTTTCTCCTACTTCAGTCCCTTTGAAAGATGCCCCCCATAATTAGAATGTATTTTCCTTTCACCTCTACTTTGTAAAGTCCCTCACTTTCTTTAAGGCACAGCTCAGGATTGAATTAGTGGCTTTATGGATTATAGTGGTAGATAAAAAGAATTGAGTAGTTTCTCCTACAGATTTTATTTTCTATTATTTAGGAACATAAAAATTTCTAAATTAGTGATTTATTTGCTTATTTCTTGGAGTGGGTTGAAAATCAACACCCAAACTAAGAAAAGAAACTATGTATCCAAGTAAGATTTATTGAAGGATGTTCTTTACAGTCAACTGAACTCTCAAGAAAAAAGGAAATAGAATGCAACCAATTTTCAAAACTGTGTCTCTCAGAAGTGGACTGTCACTGATTATCTGAATGTCTACCTATGATGTCAGCCAATCAATATTACTTATTCAACAGTTATTAAATATTATATCATATTACTAATAAAGTAAGTCATTTATTAAGAGCTTGCGATGTGCCAAGATTCTGAGATATCAAAAAAATTTCAGAACATAATTGTGAAGACAACATGTAAATAATTTGAACTTATAAGACATATATAGAGTAATTGGAAGGTAATCTCAGATGGAAGTCATTAGTAGCTAGAGGGATCAGGAAAAAAATTCCTCAAGAAAGTAAGATGGATTGAGATTTAAAGGAAGTTAAAAATGATAAGAAACATAGGAGAGAAGACAGAATATTCCAAACATGAACAGTGAGGACAAAGTGATAGAGTCAGGAAATAGAGTGCCATGTGTAAGGAATGGTAAATAGACTAGTGTTGTTGCTCAGTTGTTTCCATTTGAGGTTTTCTTGGTAAATATACTAGAATGGATTGCCATGTCCTTTTTCAGTTCATTTTACAAATGAGGAAACTGAGGCAAATGGGATTAAATGATTTGACCAGGTTCATATAGCTAGTAAATATCCAGGGCCAGTTTTGAAGATGAGTTTTTTTGACTGCAGGCCCCTCACTCTACCCTCTGAACAGTGTTGCTAGATTATAAAGTTAGTAGAGGGAAGTAAAGTATAAGGTGATTCATATTCATATTATAAATTGCTATAAATGCCAAACGGAGGATTTTATATTCAATCCTAAAGTTTAAAGAAAACCATTAAAGTTTATTGAATATAGGAGGTGTATAGTCAAGCCTGCATTTTAGAAAGAACATTTTGACAGCTGAGTATAGGAAGGATAAGTGAGGAGAGACTTGGGATAGGGAAACCATCAAAAATGTTATTTTAATAGTCCATGCAAAAAAGTGACGATGACTTAAGAGTGATAAGTGCAAAAAGGAAGAATATATGATAAATGTTTTATGAATAGAAATGACTCAGTGTAGGCCGCTAGGTGGTGCAGTCGATAGAGCACCAGCTCTGAAGTCAAGAGGACCTGAGTTCAAATTTCTTCTCAGACATTTAACACTTCCTTGCTATATGACCTTGGGCAAGTTACTTAACCTCAATTGCCTCAGCAAAAAAAAAAAAAAAAAAAGAAAGAAAAAAAAGAAATGACATAATTTGACAACAGATTAGATGTGGAAGATGAGTTTGAGTAAAGGATGGAAAATGAGACTTGAGTTTGCTAGTTTGAGTGACAGGGAGGATAACTTTTTCCAATACTTATAGGGGATGTAGGAAGAAAAGAGGATTTGGGACAAAGATTTGGGATAACTATAGGACATCCAGTTTTAATTATCCAAAAGGCAGTTTGACAGAAAAGAGACTCTGACTGGATATGTAGACCTGCAGATCATCTATATAAAGATGATAATTGAACCCATGGAAGCCAATGAAATCGTCAAGAGAGAAATTTGCTCGTGGAAATGGAACAGCTTTTATTTTTTATACAGAAAAGTCTCATCTTTGACATGTGTCAATAATGTTTCACCAATTTTCTTTGCTTCTCATGGATTCTAGTATAGTCACTATTGGAGGGAAAAAAAAGTATATTTGTTAATTCCATATCTATATTTTGGAATCTTTGAGCACTGTAAGTTGTTGAGAAAAAAAAAAACAACAACAACAAAGGTGGAAAAAGGGTCTGATTCATCCCATGGCTAATTCAAGTTTATTAAACCTGTTCTTATAAATATAGGGGCCTGATCTACTAACTTCAGTTTGGCTCTAAAATGGCTCTGAAACATATTACTCTGAAATTTCCCAGACCATCACTCCTCCATATATCTGGTCATTAACTCTTACAGGACTCTATTGCAAAACAAAAACAAAAATACTCAAACATGCTTGTGAACTGAATTTTCAATTTATCTCAACGTTCTGAGCCAAATGGAATACTCTAAAGTAGGCTATAGGTGAAATCAGCAAATTGATAGACACTTAGGACTAGTGTTTAGTTCTTTATGTTTCTATAAAATAGATCTGCAGGCACACTGATAATAAATAGCTCTGAAGAAAAGGGACTTCAAAAATGGAGCCTTTCCTATCAGTTGTTAATTTTCCATGGGTTCAATTATCATCTCTATGTAGATGATCTCCAGAACTACATATCCCGTCATAGTCTTTTTCCTGTCACATTGACTTTTGGACATTTCATCTTTTGAAATGTCTTTGCATGTCTTTTGAATTTACTTATCTTTGTACAAAGCAGAGACTACATGTCGGGGTAAAATCCTGGCCTCAGAAAAACCTGGGCTCAAGTCTGAACTTTTACATAGC
The DNA here is from genome assembly GCF_016432865.1 of Antechinus flavipes. NCBI lineage: Eukaryota > Metazoa > Chordata > Mammalia > Dasyuromorphia > Dasyuridae > Antechinus > Antechinus flavipes. Next base: position 252,106,316 of record NC_067401.1, read on the forward strand.
CTGGGCAAGTCAATTAACTTCTCAGTGTCCCCAGCATCTTTCTATAAGTGGAAAAGAAGTTGCAGCAATAACAGTGACAATTTCCTCATTTGGGAGTTCTCAAAACTCCCAACAGTATAGATAAATTACATGAGGATTGAGACAGATTCATTTTTATTTTTATATTTCCTATAGATAGTATTAAAAGATTATCAAATTGAATGGTTACTATACTAGAGCTGCAATTTTGATCATCAAAACAATAAGGAATTTGGGTTAAGAACAAGTTAGGGTAAGAGTCTATGAGGACAAGAGAATTACTAAAAGACTGGGTTAGATAGAAATTCTTTCTATGCAAAAAGATTTTCTCCAGGCTTCAGTATTCTGGGAATGGTAATGAAGTTCACTAAATCAAGGCATATGTCTCTATAATCCTTTCTCCCACATAAAAGTTTACACAGATTAACAATATTTGTTTTAATATGCCACTGAGAATTGAAATAACTAATTAGTGCTATGCTCTAGATTCATTCTCGATCAAGTTCTTTCCCAAATTTATATTTACATTTTACCAAAGAGGTCACAAGAATGCCTCACAAATACTAATTCTCTCACCTTGAATGACATACCCTGACCAGCAGGAAATGAATTGGGATGTTGTCTGCCAAATCAATTCACACATGTTGGAAAATCTGAAAGTTATCTTACTTACATCTGGAACCCAGGTGCTCAATTTCTATTTTGTTGGGAAAGAGCCACCTTGCAGACAGCATAATCAAAATGTCACTGACCTTTCAAAAGAGATCCTGTGAGGAAAAGAACACCCTTTTTAAACAAGGAGAACTATACTAGCCATTTATCTTCTGATAAGAAGCAGTAATCCTTTATTTATTATTGGGGTGTCTTCCAAATCAGGATGCAAACCCTAGTCAGGCTTCCTCCAGGTTACTGGTGATCAACTAGATACATTTTTCCTCCTTTGGTAAGTATAAAATGACTCATGGAGTTTGTAACAACCCCAGTGATAAAAGGTTACCAGAGGACATTTGTCTGAGAGATGTTCTCAGGTCACCATACTAAGACTTCCCTATTTGTCTGTCAAAGGATTTTTTTTTAAGTTATTAACTGCATTTAGAAGTGTTTATGAACAGCTACTATATACTTAGTACTATAAATTATTAAAAGCCAGGCATGAAAGGTGGTTGCTTATTCATGTTAATAGAAAGTTAAAAAATTGCAGATACAAAACTAACTTTGATCCATCTAAAACTTTAGGTCAGATTAAATATGTAACTCCTTTTTTTTAAATAATATTTTATGACCTTCTAATTGGATTCCAGGTTCCCATCTCTCCTATCTAACCCAAACTCTAGACAGATGTCAGATTGATATTCTTAAAGCACAGGTCTCACCATATCACCTCTCAACTGAAGAAACTTCAGAAGCTCTTTATTTCCTCTAGAATAAAATGCAAAATTTCTGTTTGGAAGTTAAAGGCCTTTGTAATCTGCCCCTAACCAACTCTTTCAAATAGATTTCACACTATTTCCCTCACACACTCAACATTCTAGACATATTGAAATCCTTGCTATTCCCCAAAAATGACATTTTATCTCACTCCTACTACTTTGCTTAGGATATCTTCTCATGCCCAGGATGTTCTTCCTCTTCATCTGTGTCATCTGGAATCTCCACTTCTCAAAGCTCAGCTCAAAGATTCTTTTTTATGTAGTCTTTACTGATTTCCAGATGTTTTGGTTTTGTTTTGTTTTTAAATCTCCACCTCTATCTCAAATCCGTTTATGTTTTCTTTGTATATATTTTGTATTTATTTGTTTGTTACTTTCACCTAGGACAATGTAGGCTCATTAAATACAGGGTTTGTTTTCAATTTTTAATCTTCATATATCTAGTGTCTAGCATAGTTCCTGACACATATTTATAGTGTGTCTATTTGATTAGTACATAATTGTTTATCAATCATCTTTACTACTAGATTGTGAACTCCATGAAAGCATGAACTATTTTTTTTCTTCTTGCTTTGCTCTTGTTTCCAGAAGTTAGAATAGATCCTAATACATAAAAAGTGCTTAATAAATGCTTGTTGACAAAATTGATGCTTAATAAGTGCTTGTTAAAGTGAATTGTGAAATTATTTCCAAAAAATTGTTATTTTTGTTCAGTAATGTCTGATTCTTCATATACCAGACCCTTTTATCCTCCACTGTCTCTTAAAGTCTGTCCAAATTCATGTTCACTGTTTACATGATACCATGTATCCATCTCAACCTCTACCATCTACTTCTCCTTTTCCCTTCAATCTTTCCCGATATCAGGGTCTTTTTCACCTAGTCATGTCTTTTCATGTTGTAGTCAAAGTATTTATGCTTTAGCTTTAACATTTGACATTCTGGTGAATAGCTTGAATTAATTTCTTTAAATATTAATTGATTTGATTTCGTCGCTATCCAAGGGATTCTCAAAAGTCTTTTCTAGCACCAGAATTTGTTTTTTTTTTAACTTTTTATTTTTAAAATACATGTATAGACAATTTTCAACATTTGCTCTTTTTTTTAAATAGCTTTTTATTTACAAGTTATATGTATGTGTAATTTTACAGCATTGGCAATTGCCAAACCTTTTGTTCCAATTTTTCCCTTCCTTCTCCCCATCCCCTCTCCTAGATGGCAGGGTGATCAGTAGATGTTAAATATATTAAAGTATAAAATAGATACACAATAAGTATACACAACATTCACACTTGCAAAATTTTATGTTCCAAATTTTTTCTCCCTCATGCCCCTACCCCCCTCCCTTAGACAGCAAGTAATTCAATATATGTTAACATGTGCAATTCTTCTATACATATTTCTACAAGTATCATGCTGCACAAGAAAAATCATATCAAAAAGGAAAAAAATAAGAAAGAAAACAAAAAGCAAGCAAATTATAATAAAAAAGGTGAAAATACTATGTTGTGATCCACACTCAGTCCCCACAGTCCTCTCTCTGAATGTAGATGTCTCTCTCCATCACAAGTCCATTGAAATTGGTCCAAATCTCTTCATTATTGCATTTGTAAAAACTGGGTTGCAGGCCCAGTAGAGACATCAAAGGGTATGTACAGTTTGACATGGGGATAGTTCCATATCCAGCACCAAAATTTGAACAAAGAAGTATGATATACCAATCTACTTCATTTGCTTCAGTCATGATAATTCAGTCTCACTACTTGAGGTTGAAGTAGCATACTCATATTGTTTCTTTAGGAAATCAACCCTTTATATGAACTAATGCAAAGTAAAATGAATAGAATTAGGAATTAATGTATATAGTAACAGCAATAGTATAAAGATGATCAGCTGTGAAAGACTTAGCTACTTTTGATCAAGACAATGACTCAAGACTAATCCAAATGATCCATGATGAAAAATGCTATCCATCTCCTGAGATAGAACTGATGAACTCTGAGTGCATATTAAAGTATTATTTTTGTTTTATTTTGTTTTCTTGTGGTTTTTAATGTGTGTGTTTTCTTTTGTGACATAGCTGATATGGAGATATGTTTTGCATGGCTTTACATGTATAATCAAGAGCATGGGCAGGGGTGAGGAAGGGAATATAGAACTCAAAATTTTAAAAGATGAATGTTAAACATTTTTACATGCAGCTGGAAAGATAGAATAAATAGCAATTTAAGAAATAAAGAATAGTCAATAGTCAACCCATTCTCATCAATCTTACTGTGTTTATTCTTAATATTATGATTTAATCTATTATATTGTCCTTTTTAGAACTTTAGACTCTACTTGTCAACAAATTCCAATATATCCTTAACCTTTTCAGTCAACATTCCTTCTACTTATCCAATTTAATAGAAATTTGGCTCTTTTCCAAAGGTAACATATCCCTAGCAGTCCACTTTGCTCATGGTTGCTCTCTACCTTCTACCCTGAACTTAACAAGAAAGAAGAGAACCACTGACACTCTAAGATCATTTTCTTAATGGTATGCTTGTTTCTATGACTATTCTACTTCCAAGCTCCACCAATGTGAGGGACAGTCTCTAGATTTTTTTTCCAGTGAGTTCCTTACCTAATTTTTGGTTTTTCTCTCTCCCTTAATCCTAGCCACAACCTTCAAGATATCATTATTTAAATGGATAATCCCTCAGCAACTTTACCTCTTCATTCTTTAAGCTTTTCAACCATAAAGACTTGATTATTCACACATGTCTACTAACAACTAATAACTAACAGCTACATCTCACTAACTATTGCTTGTGTTTTAGTGATGATAACTGCAAATTAAATGGAGAAATTGAATTATATGAATGAAAAACGGGTAAAATAATCTCACAACCAGAGCCTTCCAAAGAAAGGGGGGGAGGGGAAAAAAAGAAGAAAGGAGAGCAGGAGAGGAAGCAAGGAAGGATATTTCCTTATGGAAGAGACTGTTTCAAGACTTGATATTGAATTGAACTGGAGAATGCTTAGCAAAAGTGATTGACTGGTCAAAAGAGAGAACTACACCTTGAAATTTTGGATACTCATCAAGAGTAATAATGCAAATAGCAGCAATGAAGTTTGTGATTTTACACATAGGTGATCTTCTGCCACTAGAACATTCCAATTTTTCAAACCTTTGTCACCACAATCTTGTTAATTCAACATCATTACAGGATGATATCTATTCCCTTGATTTACTTCCATATTTTGATGAACCTATAAGCTCATAAGTAGAGGGCTCCCTTCTAGATGTGCAGATTACAACTCAGTTGTGTGTTCTCACTTTCTGATATTCTTAGACATATTCCATAAATCATTAAAAGTAAATTCACCCAGTGATAGAGGCTTCCCTGTAAATCCTACCAGTGTAGCCTTTGGGTTCTCAATTTGTTTTCCAATATTCATGTTACATGATCAGTCCACTTCCTTTTCTGGTCATTATTGTCTTTGACAGTATTTTATCTACTGCTTAATGACATGCTGTGGCCTACTTATGCTTTGCCACCACCTCCTACAAGAAGTCTAGCATGATTTGCAATTACTTCTTTAAAATTGTTTTGTATTTGATTTTCAATGTACCTTTCATTCTTCCAAATAGAATATAACCTCCTTTAAGGCAGGGAATATTTATTTTTTGTCCTAGCAAAGTACCTGATGTATATTAAGAACTTAATAAGTGATTGCTGAATTAATTAAATTGAATAGGTTGTCTCTTCATTTTCCTTTGAGCAAACTAATTTTAATCTTCCTGAGTTCAAATCTAGTCTCAAACACATACTAGTTATGTGACCTTGAGCAAGTCACCTAATCCTTTTGCCTCAGTTTCCTCATCTAAGTGGAGAAGGAAATGGCAAATTTTCCAGTATCTTTGTCAAGAAAATCCAAATGGTCAGACATTGCTGAAATGACTGAACAACAACAACAACTTTAATATTGGTCAATCTACAATGACTGATTAATATGTATGCAATGATAAACTCATTCCATAGACTGCAAATCCACATGCATATTAAGGCATAGTCAATAAGTTATCCAAATGACAGATGTTCTTCATCTTCCTTGATTTTTCCTTTCTAGTTTGAAAAGATGAATATCCATATATATCATTAGAAAGATACTGATTTTATGGATGCCCATCAATTGGAGAATGGTTGGGGAAATTGTGGTATATGAATGTTATGGAATATTATTGTTCTGTAAGAAATGACCAGCAGAATGAATACAGAGAGGCTTGGTGAGACTTACATGAACTGATGTTAAGTTCAATGAGCAGAACCAGGAGATCATTATTTACCTCAACAACGATACTATATGAAGATGTATTCTGATGTAAGTGGATTTCTTCGACAAAGAGATCTAATTTAGTTTCAATTGATCAATGATGGACAGAAGCAGCTACACCCAAAGAAAGAACACTGGGAAATGAATGTAAACTGTTTGCATTTTGAATTTTCTTCTCGGGTTATTTTTACCTTTTGAATCCAATTCTTCCTGTGCAACAAGAGAACTTTGGTTCTGCACACATATATTGTATCTAGGATATACGGTGACATATTCAACATGTATAGGACTGCTTGCCATCTGGGGGAGGGGGTGAAGGGAGGGAGGGGAAAAGTTGGAACAGAAGTGAGTGCAAGGGATAATATTGTAAAAAAAAAAAAATTACCCAGGCATGGATTCTGTCAATAAAATGTTATAATTTAAAAAAAAAAAAGAATTCTTGGAAACAAAAAAAAAGAAAGAAAAAGAAAGATACTGATTTATATGGAGGCATGCTTTAATCAGCCCAAGGTGATCTACAAACTAGACTATCTAGAGAATGTCATCATTCTGGAGCAGAAGTTCTTAATCTAAGATTCACAATGATTTCATGAAGTCCATGGATCTGGAATTTTTAATATTTTTGCTAACTTATTTTAATAACATTTGTTTTCTTTGTAATTGTAAATCTACTGTATTCATTTAAAAACATGGTTCTGAGAAGGGGTCCATGGGTTTTACCAGGTTACCTTGGGTTCATGACACAAAAAAATTAAGGGGATTACCTCTAGAGGAATCTTTCTACATTGAACTCTATGTGTACAATATTCTTCAAGCTATTTATATATACCTTTGAAGGTCTCTTTTTCTTTTTTATTTCATGTTTTTCCCTTGGATAATATATTCCCCATCTAGTAAAGAGAGTTGGTTGGCTATGATGGTTTCTGAGTTCTGAGCCCCCTCTTTATGATGATTGTTTTTTTGTGTTAAAATTCTCTAATAAATGGTATAGTCAGAATTAATAATAATATCCCTTTTACTTTCTCAAAGTTAATTGCTTTTTTGGACAGCTATATGGAACAGTGGTTATAATAATGGGCCTGTGACAGTCGAAAAGATTTGAGTTTAAACGTGTGGCTGTGTGACCCTAGGCAAGTCATTAAACCTGTTTGCCTTAATCTATTGGAAAAAGACATAGCAAACTGCCAATTATACTTCATGGATAATATGGTTCATAAGGTCACAAAGAATCATCTGACTATTGTTCATGACTGAACAACAAAATTTTTATGAAATACATTGGGTGATAGTTGTAGTTATATGAATTGTCTTCTCATCTTATAGGGTATTAATTTTGACTCTTCCTCTAACTCTTTGAAGATATAAATTCACAGAGATTCTAAAATGACTATTGTGTGAAATCAGTAATTTTCTATCTTATATGCTAATTTAAATTTTGTACTGTTGCTCAGTATTTACATTGTCCCATTCCACTCTACTCTTTTCTTAAATTATTATTGAGATTTCTGGGGAATCTAAAACATTTTGGTCTCATTTCTTAAGTCCATTCATATATATATATACACACACACATATTATATATATTATTTAGAAGTTATATGCATGGGTAATTTTATAGCATTGACAATTGCCAAACCTTTTGTTCCAATTTTTTCCCTCCTTCCCCCCCCCTCAGGTAACAGGTTGACCAATACATGTTAAATATGTTAAAGTATAAATTAAATACAAAATAAGTATACATGTCCAAACAATTATTTTGCTGTACAAATAGAATTGGACTCTGAAATAGCATATAATTAGCCTGTGAAGGAAATCAAAAATGCAGGTGTACAAAAATATAGGGATTGGGAATTCTATGTAATGGTTCTTAGTCATCTCCCAGAGTTCTTTTGCTGAGAGTAACTGGTTCAATTCATTCCTGCTCCATTGGAACTGATTTAGTTCATCTCATTGCTGAAGATGGCCAGGTCCATCAGAATTGATTATTATATAGTATTGTTGTTGAAGTGTATAATGATATTCTCATTTCACTTAGCATCAGCTCATATATGTCTCTCCAAGTCTCTCTCTGTATTCATCCTGCTGGTCATTTCTTACCGAACAATAATATTCCATAATATTCATATACCACAATTTATTCAGCCATTCTCCAATTGGTGGGCATCCACTCAGTTTTCTTAAGTCCATTCTTGTATTGTGGCATTTTACATTGTCTTCATTCTCATTAATTCTTGATTAACAAGCTATAGATCGTCTCAGCTCTAAGATTCATGACAGGATAGCCATAAAATTATTGTACTTCTTCAAGTATGTTTTTATCTGCATCCAATCTTTATAATTCTCTCTCTGGGTGGAGATGGCATTTTCTATCTCAAGTCTATTAGAATTGTGTTGGATAATCGTAAGAACTAAGTCTATCATAGTTGATCATCACATAAGTATTACAGTGAGTACAATTGTGTACTTTTTTTGGTTCTGCTCACTTCAGTCTGCATCAGTTCATATATTTTCAGGCTTTTCTGAAATCATTTTGCCCATCATTTCTTATAGTACAATAATATTCCATTACATTGATATATTATAACTTATTCAGCTATTCCCCAATTGATGATTATCACCTCAATTTCTAATTCCTTAACCACTACAAAAAAAGCTGCTATGAACATTTTGCACATGTGGGTCCTTTCTTCTCTTTTATGATCTCTTTAGGATGCAGACCTAGTAATGACACTGCTTCATCAAAGAGTATGCACAGTTTTATAGTCTTTGGGTATAATTTCAGCTTTTCAGAATGTCTGGATCAATTCCCAGCTTTATCAACAAGGGATCAATGTTCCAGTTTTCCCACATGCCCTCCATCATTTATCATTATTTTTCCCCATCATTTTACCTAATCTGAAAGGTGTGAGATGAAACCTCAGAATTGTTTTAATGTAGATTTTTCTCTAATCAATAGTGATTTAGAACATTTTTATATGCTTATAGATGGCTTTAATTCCTTTAACTGAAAATTGCCTGTTCATATCCTTTGATATCAATTGGGGAATGATTTTCTTTTCTTATAAATTTGAGTCAGTTTTCTCTATATTTTTAAAATGAGGCCTTTATCAAAAACACTGACTGTTCCCAACTTCCCGCTTTTTTACTAATCCTGGTTGCATTGGTTTTGTTTTGCAAAATCTTTTAATTTAATGTGATCAAAATTATCCATTTTACATTTCATAATGTTCTATAGTTCTTCTTTGGTCATAAATTCCTCCCTTCTCCAAAGTTCTGACAGGTAAACTATCACTTACTTTCCTAATTTGCTTATAGTATCAATTTTTATGTCTAAATCATGAACTCATTTTGACTTTATCTTGGTATAGAATATGAGATGTTGGTCTACCCAATTTCTGTCATTCTATTTTCCAGTTTTCCAGAAATTTTGGTCAAATAGTCAATTCTCCCAGAAGTTGGAGTTTTGGGGTTTATCAAACAATTGATGACTATATTCATTGACTATAGTGTCTTGTGTGCCTAACAAATTCCATTGGTCCACTACTCTTTTTTAGCCAATACCAAATGTTTTTGATGACTGCTACTTTATAATATACTTTGAGGTCTAGTACTGCTAGACCACCTTCCTTTGCAATTTTTTCATGAATTCTCTTTCATGAAATCTCTTAAATATTCTTGGCTTTTTCTTCTTTCAAGTAAATTTTGTTATTTTTTCCAGTTACATAAAGTAATTTCTTGGCAGTATGATTGGCATGGCTCTGAGAATGTAGATTAAGTAGAATTGTCATTTTTCTTATATTAGATTGGTTTGCCCATGAGCAATTGATATTCTTCCAATTGTTTATATCTGACTTCATTTGTGTGAAAATTGTTTTATAATTGTTTTCACAAAGGTCCTGGGTTTGTCTTGGTAGATAAACTCCCAAATATTTTATATTATTTTCAGGGTTTTTTGAGAATGAAATTTCTTTCTCTTGCTTCTAGTCTTTATTAGTAATATATTTACTAAATTATGTGACTCTGGGCAAGTCATTTAACCTTGTTTGTCTCATTTCCTCATCTGTAAAATGAACTGGAGAAAGAAAGTACAAACTACTTAAGTATCCTGCCAAGAAAACCCCAGATGGACCATTACAATTGTCTAGGAAAAAAACAGATTTATGATGGGCTCTGACTCTCTTGCTTTTGATGTCTTTTAAACAACAACCCTTTGGCAAATTTTCTATGGCATATTGCCTGTCCTTAATCACATTATCAGAATCATGCAGTAGTACTTCTGCCACTGGATTTTTTGTTTCCTAATGAAGAGAACTCCATGGAACATCTAGAGTTGTTCACATCAATGAGTCAAGAATGAACTCCAATTGAACATCAAAGAGAGACAATGAATAGAATGAATATTCATTTAAATGATGACAGTTGAGATAGAATCAGGCCTGCAGATGGTTAGCAATTTTTTAACAGTTTACTTCAATCTATATCTTTTCATAAATGCATTTTGCTCACCACACCTGACCAATAAGAGATACAAGAATTTATGATCATATTATTTTTCTCGAAGACCAAAAAGATTAGATGCATTACTTGAACTAAGAATAAAGGGAGTTTTGTGACAAAGATAAAGTTAACATTACAAGTCTCTTTTTAATGTGCTTATCATAGGATCTCTATAAAGCCCTTTCCATCTGGATAAGGTACCTATTAAGTACCCCACTCTCTACCCCTAAATGGAATTCTTTTCCCTTTTCTTTTACCACTCTCCCTTCATTGTCTAAGGTAAGGAGATTTTAGGAATAGGGAACCAGAGGCCAATAATTGAGAGAACCTGTTTTTATGAATAGTTGCTATATTTCCAAAATTTATCTTTATTTTCTCATTCAGAGTAATGGATCTGATGAAAAATCAGAAATTCAGGGGTTCTGGAATAGATTAACAAAGTAGCAAACTCATTGCATGGAAGACACCTGAGGTTCCTAAATTCAAAGGCAAGTCTGGTTAATAGTAATTAACAGAATTTCCCACAGAAAATTCTATGGCAATAGATTCTCTTTTTCTTTAGGTATAATGCATAATTTGGAGGACTCATCCACTCCACATTTTAAATTGCAAGACATATAGATATATGATTGTCATGTGTTAAGAATCAATATGATGACTTGATAGATTTTTAAAAATAACTTTTTATTGACAGAACCCATGCCAGGGTAGTTTTTTACAGCATTATCCCTTGCACTCACTTCTGTTCCAATTTTTTCCCTCCCTCCTTCCACCCCCTCCTCCAGATGGCAAGCAGTCCTTTACATGTTAAATAGGTTACAGTATATCCTAGATACAATATATGTGTGCAGAACTGAATAGTTCTCTTGTTGCACAGGGAGAATTGGATTCAGAAGGTATAAATAACACAGGAAGAAAAACAAAAATGCAAGCAGTTTATATTCATTTCCCAGTGTTCTTTCTTTGGGTGTAGCTGCTTCTGTCCATCCTTGATCAATTGAAACTGAATTAGCTCTCTTTATTGAAGAGATCCACTTCCATCAGAATACATCCTCAAACAGTATCGTTGTTGAGGTATATAATGATCTCCTGGTTCTGCTCATTTCACTTAGCATCAGTTCATGTAAGTCTCACCAATCCTCTCTGTATTCATCCTGCTGGTCATTTCTTAGAGAACAATAATATTCCATAATGTTCATATACCACAATTTACTCAACCATTTTCCAATTGATGGGCATCCATTCATTTTCCAGATTTTTTTTCTTTTCAAGATTTATTTACATTGAAAGAACATTGAACTTGAAGCCAGGAAACTTCTACCACTAGCAAGCTATATAGCCAAATCAATAGGCAATCACTTCACCTTCTTAAAATTCACTTTCTCCTTAAGTCATCCTTACTCCATATATTGTTAATGCTTTGACTTCTCAAACCCTTCCTCTTCCTCTCCAGCTAGGTAACAAGAATGGATAGAGCACTAGATCTAGAGTCATGCAGATCTGAGTTTAAATCTGGCCTCAGTCTCTTACTAGGTGTATATTCTTGGGCAAGACAGTTAAGCTCTATTTGCCCAGGTTACTTCAATGGTTAAAAAAAAAAATAAGGTCTGCTACTTTGCAAGGAAGATTGAGTGCTGGGTTCTTAACTTCCAGCTGCGTGGATTGAATGGTAAAATGGAGATCATAAGAGTACCTATCTCCTTGCATAGGTGAGGAACAAATAAGATAACCTTTGTAAAGTTGTTACTGTATTGTTAATTGAAATACAATTAATATTTGTTTCTTTTCCTTCTAAAGAAAAATTGACCTGAATAGATTTTGGATATATTTTTATAAGTGTATATTGTCACCTGCAATAGAATGTAATCTCTTCAAGAGCAAAAATTGTTTCATTTTTGTCTTTAAATATAAAATGTGCAGTGCCTGGTTTATAGTGGACACTGAATAAATATGTGCATAGAATGCTTGGATTCTAAAATGTCAGTAATGATATATACCATCTCATAGTATTATTGGATGAAACATGATTTTTAAATATTAAGATACCATATAAAGGTAAATTATTATGCCCACTTTCCTTTTACATAATCTGAAACCCTTATTTTCAAAGGGTAACAGAATCATAGAAATGGAAGAGATATTGATAAGTTTTATAGCAAATTTTCTAACCTTCAGACTAGATCACACTTCAATCATCACATAAGCAGAATTAACCTTTTTTTTCTGGAAATTTTCTAAAAGAATAATAGAGGTTTTTAGATGAAGAGAGTCTTCTTTGGAGCTGTCCTTTCTAGTGAAAGAAAAGTGCTTCCCACAGTGATTTCTTTCCATTTATTTGTAAAAAAACATTATTCAGAACATCTGTCTGCCTCAGTTTCATTACTTATAAAATGGAGATAATAATAGTTCCTACTTAACACTTGTTTTGGGACTCCAACAAAATGGAATTTTGAAAGTGCTTTGCACAGTATTTGGCATATTATAGGTGATTAATGAATGGTTATTCCCTTCCTTTTTCCCTCTCATATGCCTCTTTCTACCTCTTACTTTTGCTTAGAATATTGTCTCAAAAGAGCTTTGCATCAGACCTTCAAAATAAACGTATGGTATCTTCTTTTCTGTGGCTTATGTTTCTGTCAATGGAGATCTCCCCAACATTAGGATGATGCCCACTTTGCTGCTTTAAATAGTTTTCTAATTACTTAGAACAAGCTTGTAGAGTGAAGAGGATCAGAAAGAAAGTGAGTTTCAAAGAAGTAAAGTTAACCACCTCTTGTCACTTGATTATATGGCTTATAAGTGATAGATCTTCTGGCTCCAGGTTCAGTGTTCCTGTCAATATACAATTCATCTTAGCTATTGTCAGCAATACAATGATCCAGGACAATCCCAAATGATGTATACTATCCACCCCCAGAGAAAGAAATGATATTTTTTAACTTTCTTCCATTTTTTTCTATTAAAATCTTGTACAAAATGCCTAATATAGAAACATTTTACATGATTGCAAAAAATATATGTAATATCTTTTTAAAAAATCTATTAGCTGATCATAAAGATTCCATCAGTTTACTGGTCCAAGTTAAATGATCACAGTTCCTGGTTAAATGTTTATTGTAAATGCTACATGAGAAGGACCAAATCATCATGTAATATGTTCCAGATACACAAGGAAAAGAAAAAAAAAAAACCAAAAACTAAAAACAAAAACAAAAAATATTGCACAGAGTTTTATGTGATGTCTAGAGGGAAAGATTCTTAACTTGGATTATATATACAACCAAGAAATCCATGTATAGATTTCAGGAAGTCTATTTCTAGGATGAGGAGGGGATTATAGAAGTCACCTGATCGCCAAATAAACAAGGTAAAGAAGTTAAAAAGCCTTGATTTAGAGGGATTGTCTTGTGCTCTTGAATTAACTGCTGTATTTCCAAATCTTCATGTTTCAGCAGCTAAATTAAACTTCTGTTCAGTTTTACCATTGAGTCTACACACACAACTAGCCTGAATAAATTTTCTCCTTCCAAAGCAGTAGGCAAATAGAAGAAACTTTTCTAGATAAATTACACTGTCTAATTCAAGGTGATTTATTTGAATTAAATGAACAGTAACTTATAATTACTGTTTAATGCTTCAGAGCAGGAAAATGCAGCCAATCATTTTACATCTGTGGAGTTCTTATAGGCTTTCCTATAAATCAAAACCTAGCTGGCTCAAAGGACAACTTAACTTTAATTTATGACTCTGTGAAAGGCAGGCCTGAACTGATCATCTATGAGTTTAGAATGTTGGCTCAGAAGGGCTTTGCATAACAGTCTTCAAGACAAAGGCATGGTATCCTTTCTGTGGCTTGTTTTTATCAGTGGAGACCTTCCCACATTAAGTACGGGTGGACACAGCTGTTTTAAACAGTTGTCCAATTATAGAGGCCAAGTCTTTTGATAGCTCTCTTGGGTTACTTCAGCTCCTTCTGATTCCTCCCTCATGTTCTGCTCTTCCCAACCCCCATCCTCCATCTAATACTACTACAGTACTTTTTCAAAAAACATCCTGAAATACTGTAGCTGGATCTGCACAATTGAAATAATAGGATCATGGATCATAGAATTTAGAGCTGGAAGAAACTTTAGAGAATATCTAGTCTAAATCTCTCCTTTTATAAAGAAGGAAACCAAAGTTTGGAGTCATTGCTTGTCCTGTCCAGGGTCATAGAGAATAATCATGTTTCACAATTGTATAGAACTTGGGAGATTACAAAACATTTTCACTGCCACAATTTTGATAAGTTGCATAACATTATCTTCAGTTTCTATAGATGAGGAAACTGATGTTCAAAGAGAATTAATGAATTGATCGGGGTCAAGTAGCTAGTAAATGTCAAATATTTTTTATCTTAGCTTCATGTACCATGTTATTTACATTAAACTATAAAGCATTTCCAATGCTATCATATAATGGAAAGAGCTCTGATTCCAGAAGCAAGATTCAAATACTTTCATTTGGGCCATATCTGTTCTTATTTTCCTTGGTCCTCAGTTTCCTCTTCTGTAAAAAAAAGAATCGGGTAAGATAATCTCAAAGTTTCCTTTCAGTTCTAAATCTATGGTTAAAGTTTTTTTTTTTTTTTTTTTTGGTTGTTGTTTTGTTTTGTTTTTTGGTAGAAGAATAAGATAGTGGATAAAATTCTAGAATTAAAATCATGAAGAGGTAGGCTCAGATTCTGCCTATGACTGTAATAACTATGTGATCATAGCCAAGTTTCTAGCTCTATATACTTTGTGACACTTGAAGGCATTTAATAATTATACATAATTTCATTTGGTGACAGTTCTAAATACTCTTAACACTTCAAATATTATAAATTCCTTTCTGTACCACAACCTTATGAGGTAGGTACTTCAAATTGACATAATCCCCATAAAGCCTAGAAAATTGAGGTTTGTAATATCAATGTTGTGACTAAAAGTCATATAGATTATAAGGAGGAAAGCTAAAATTTAAACCAAAGGTATCTAACTCCTAAACCTGATTCTTTTCACTGTGCCACTGTGATTTCTTGAGCCATCTTTTAATCTTGAAGTGATTCTATAAAGATTACCATCATCATCATCATCGATAGCATTTTACATAGTGTCTACAGTGAGTCAAGCACTGTGCTAAGAACTTTACAAATATCTCACCTAATCCTCAGAACAACCATGAAAAGTTTGTACCATAATTATTGCTATTATGCCATTAAGGAAACAGAAAGGTTAAGAGACAGCTAGTAAGTATCTGAGGCTTTATTGAATTTAGGAGCTTCTGACTCTAGGCTCAGCATTCTAATCATTGCATTGCCTATTCTAATGGGCAAAAGAAAAAAAAAGTTTTGACACTAGAATCAATTTGGGGTTCAAATATTGCCTCTTACACTTAAGATCTGTGTTTCCTTGAACAAATTACATAACTTCACTGTGCCTCAGTTTCCTCAACAGTAAAAAGTGGGAGTTTACTAAATCTGCTCTGAACCAGTTCTAGATCTATATGATCCATAATTCTGTGTTATTATTTTTTCCTAAGATTGTGACGTACATCTAAATATAAGAAAAAATATTTAGAATAGCCACAAATTCAAATATATTTGACAAAATTATTTTCCAGCAATATTTACTTTCATTTTGGCCCAGTAACTGTTTCTGTGAGTGCTATAGTCACAGCTACTGAAGAACCCCCAAAAAGCTCTCTGTGCTAAAGTTCTAGACACTGCAAAATAGCTCAACATCAGAAACATATAATTTTACCAATACAAACAACATTGAAGAATACACATTCTTTGTTATTATATTAAAACCCTCTATTTATATTATCTCTCCATTTACAAAGTGAGGTCCTTGAGAACAGTGACCATCTTACTTTTCTATTTATATATCCAGCATTTAACACAGTCACTTGCTTATAATAAACAAATCCTAAATGTATTTTCATTGACTCATTCAATAATTCTACACTGATCTTCATTCTCATTTTCTAAACTTCCCAAATTATAGAGATATGCTAAGAAAACTGATATATCCACTTATCATAAACACACTGAAAGTTTTTTCAAATATTCAATTGGCTTGAAAAATCAATCCAGAGGAATTAAGAAATTTATCACTTTTTTTTTTATGACAGTCTGATTTTCTCTTTATCTGATATTTTTGCTTCCTTTGGTTCCTACACAACTGACCAATGACCTACTTTCCTGATAGAGCCAGAAACATTTCCCCAAAAGAAATCAGGATTTTTTTTCTCAAGAATCAAGAGTCTATGATGCATACTATTTGATCTAACAGTGTTTCTATTGGCCCTTAATCCAAAAGAGATCATAAAAAAGGAAAAGGACCCACATGTGCAAAAATGTTTGTAGCAGTACTTTTTGTAGTAGCAGGGAACTAAAAACTGAGGGGATGTCCATTAGTTAGAGAATGGCTGAATAAGTTATGGTATATGAATGTTATGGAATAGAAGATTATTGTTCTAAGAAATGATCAGCAGAATGATTTCAGAAAGGCCTGGAGAAACTTACATGAACTGATGCTAAGTGAAATAAGTAGAACCAAGAGAACATTATACACATCAACAAGTTTATGTGATGATCAATTCTAATTGAAGTGGCTCTTTTTATCCATGAGGTGATTCAAGCCAATTCCAATGGACTTGTGATAGAACCATCTGCATCCAGAGAGAGGGCAACTGTAGGGATTGAATGTGGATTACCATATAGTTTTTTCATCTTTTTTGTTGTTTGCATGCTTTTTTTTTTCCTTTCTCATTTTTTCCCTTTTTGATCTGATTTTTTTGTGCAGCATAATTGTGGAAATATATATAGAAGAATTATACATGTTTAACATATATTGGATTACTTTCTGTCTAAGGGAGAGGTGAGGGGAAGGAGGGAATAAACATTTGGAACACAAGGTTTTGCCAGGGTGAATATTGAAAACTATGCTTATACTTTGAAAATTAAAAGCTAAAAAAAAAAAAAAATCAAGAGCTTATCTTTTTTTTCTAAACTTAGGAAATAAATCAAGTATTTCCATAATAAAATGAAAATCTTAAAAAAAGGATTATTGTATCTGAAATGTCTTTTAAACATACAACAAAATTTTTGTGCAACTTTCTTTTTTTCCCTCCCTTACTTTAAAGATGGCTACAATTATACACAAATATGTATGTTTCTATGTATATATGAGTATATCTACACATTTGTATATGTATATAATATGTAAATGTGTGTAAATATATATACATATATGTATAATTACATGTATATGGCAGTTTTTTATTGGGGTACAGATAGTATCTTCCTTCATTGGAAGGATATTTGTTAATTTAGTATTTGTAATAGAATGAGTTGGTCAAAGTTGTTTTTAAAACAATATTGCTGTTATTGTTTACAATGTTATCTTGATTCTACTCATTTTGTTCATTATTTTATACAACTTTTTCAATACTTTTTTTCTAACATCATCAAGCTCATCATTTCTCATAGCAGAGTAGCATTCCATTATAATCGTATAACACAACTTTTTCAGTCATCCCCAAATGATGAGCGTCTCTTCAATTTCCAGTTCTTGGCCACCTCAAAGAGAGTTGCTATAAGTTATTTAGAAAATATAAGTTCTTTTCCTTTTTCTCTAATCATCCGGTGTAATAGATTTACAATGGTATTTGTGGGTCAAAGTATATAGGCAGTTTAATAACTTTTTGTTCATAATTCCAGATCATTGTCCAACATAGTTGAATCATCTCACAAACTCACCAACTCTGAATTAGGGTTCCAATTCTTCCACATTCCCTCCAAAATTTGTCTCTTTCATCTTCAATTATTTTAGCCAATATTATAAGTGTAAAATGATGCCTCAAGGTTGTTTTAACCAATAATGATTCAGAGAAATAAGGATCTTTAAGTTTTGGAAATAGGATAACTCAAGAAATTAGTTTTAATTACCAGGAGCAACAAGTTCAGACAACAAAGGACTGGGATCCTTTGCTTTTTCTTTAGTACTATATTGAAAATAACTGTTCATGTGAGAGATTTTTCCACTGCAAAATCCCTTTTTAGTATAATAATTGATTTCCTTAAATATGAAAAATCATTTTTGATAGGAAGAAATGACTGCTATTTTCATTTTCTTTTCATTTGAAATATTCATTGAATTTTTAAATACAATAATCTCATTAACAAGACTTAAGACAAACTATAAAAATACTCAAATATATAATTGGATAACTGATCTCATCAGTTTAACATTTCCCTCTAGCTATGCATGTTGCAACTGATTTATTCCTTTTTATCCTATGCAGCTCTTGTGCATGGCCTTCTCTAAGTTTGCCACATTCAAAATGCTAGAAGCTTTCTTTGATTTCCCTGATATTGCAAGGATACCAATGGAGTACATGTCCTGAAAACTTGCCATGTGACCACCCAAATTTTCTATTTACAAAAGAAACTCAAAATATATGCCAAATAAAATGTCATTTGAGGGAAATAATACTAAATTCCATTTATGTGATGAAAAATTCACCACATTTGGAGTTTTAGAACTTGGGAGTTTGAATCTGAACTATTAAATATTGCTCTGGAAAAATTCTTTCTGAACAATACTTATATCATGTGCATTTCATAGAATGTTAGAAGTGGAAAGAATGCTGGAGATCATTTAACTTCTCCTTTCATTACATACCACAACCCATTTGATATATGGGAAATATGAGAGCCAAATAGTTGAAATAATTTGTCAACAAGATTTCCTGAAATTCCATCCAGAATTCTTTCTATCACATCATATTCTAAATATGATATTCTGGAAATAATTTCCCTAATGTCTGTTATCTAATGCAGAGGTAGCAACATTTTTTTTTTGGCCAACCTACAAATAACACACTCTTTCCTTTAGCTTCTAGGTCTTAAACCATAATAAAATCAGTACTGCCATAGCCATTCCTCTCCTGACTTTACTTTTGAAGTTTTGAAATACTTCAATGTTGTTTTACATTAGAACATCCTGGAGGCTCATCACACTGGAACATACATCCACTTCTATGGCCTTTTCACCCTGTAACATTTCTCTCCAATGTTATATTTTTACCTCCCCTTGAGAAAATCTTCCCAGGACCTCCTATTTAGGGGAAGTGCATGTCCTTAATGACTCTGCTTATAACCTTCTCAATGTCTGCACCATGACTCTCCACATCCCTCCTTTCTACTTTTCCCTTACATGGTATTTTTCTCCTATTAAAATATGCTTTTTAAGAACAAGGACTCCCTTTATTTGTGTTCCTATTTATATTCCTAGTGCTAATGCCTGGTACATAGTAAACACCTACTAATTGCCTTTTACCTGCCTGCCTGCCAGCTACTAGAAAGGCCTTGTCAATTAGCCTTGCATTGCTTCTACTCAGAGACTCTCACTTCTCAAACCAACATATCTTAAATTAATAATCTCCTATATGTATCTTTTCCCTATCCTCTACCTCTTAGATTATAAGTTTTTTAGGGAATTTTTGCTTCATACTTTTGTACTTGTATTCCAATACTTGCACAGTATAAAACACATAGTAAGTAGCCAGGAATGTAGTCAGGAAGACGAATTCAAACTCAGTCTCAGATACTAATTAACAATATGCTATCATTTTATTCATCTGAAAAATGGAGATAGCAATAGTATATATCTCCCAGGGTTATTATGAGATCCAATGAAATAATTGTAAAGTGTTTAACTCTATGCTACAAGCATATAGTAAATGCTATATAAATATCAGCTATCATTATTATCATCACCATCATCATTAAATAGATTTTCCTTGACATAAAATGGAAGGGATATTGTGAGGAAAGGGTCTTTTCATGCCACTCAAATTACATTATATGTAATTAATACCAATTATTCAGTCTCTGATTTACTTCTCCAGAAAGATTTGGATACTTTTGCCCTTTCAGCTATCTTCAAATCTATCTCTGGCACCAGTCCCGAATGGACAGTAGTTTCTTCCCCTGGTAACAGCTAAGTCTCATAATGAAAGAAAAGAATCTGGCACACATATTCTCCCCACCCCCTTAACACTAGACCTAGCAGTTTAGAATGGTGAGTCATTCAATCAACCAAAAAGCATTTATGAGCACTACTAAGTGCCATGCACTGTCATTACAAAAAAGCTTGATGTATTAGGAAGTAGATCATTGAAAAGGAGATACAGGTTGAGCTCTTTGAAAATTATTTAAAAGAAAAAGCCAGGAGAATTAGAGCTAAGTTTTTCATTAGCACTCTTTTTCCCCATTATATACCCAGGTTTTCTAGTTGTTGGGTTTTTTTTTTTAATTCTTGTTTGATGCTTTCTTTTCACTATCCCTCACTACCACTATATTCCTGAAATCAGCTCCCTCATTTTTTCTTCAACTTACTGCCCAGTTCTTCCTACAAAAAGTATCCATGAAATTTTTTCCCCACAATAGAACTTCATATTTGTATATTGGATTTTTTCTCCTTTATTTTCATTTATTAAAATATATCTGGTTTATTTCTGGTTTTCCTATGACTTTATTAGCCAGCTGATCTTATCATTTTAACAATGTTAAATATGCATGGCTAAACTTACACATTGATAAATGTTTTAACATGCTGCATGAGTAAGGAAGAAGAATTGCATAAGGGAGAGGGCATTGGATAATTGAAGCAGGAAGACTGTGTTCAAATTCCATGTGAGCTAGGAAGTACTTATGTGACTATAGGCAAGTCATTTGACCTCTTTTCTATTTTAGTTTCATCTTTAAATGAGATGTTTGAACTCTATGTTCTCTAAAGAACCTCTAGGATTCCTGTGAAGGATTCCTGTATCTCTCTCATACATTGTGTCTATCATCCTGCACAAGTCAAATAACTTTTTAGCACTTCAGACAACTTTATAATTTATAAAAGAGATGTTTGTCTGCATCGGCAAAAAGGATTTCTTCATGTGGGTTTCCCTGGATAGATAAAATAACAAGCCTGGATTGGAAAAGAAAAGAAAAAGGACAAAGAAAAGGAAAAAAAGAAGGAAAAGGGGGAGGGGAAAGGGAAAGGAGAGGAGAGAAAAAGAAGAGGAGAGAAAAGAAAAATATAGATGAAAAGGAAAGGAAGGAAAGAGAATAAAGAGAAAAGTGAAAGGACATGTGACCCTTGCCAGACAACCTTTCCTCTTGCATGGTGCCATAAAATGACTACTGAACTTGAGGATCAGATGAACTAGATTTCATTCTATACTCAAACTTATAGTTCATGTAGTCATGGACAAATCAATTAACCAATGTGAGCCTTAGTTTCCTTGTTTGTAAAATAGAAGTAATGGTACTAGATAGCTATGAGCAAAGCACTTTGTAATCTAATGGTTTACCAACATACTATTATTAGTATGTAACAAAGAGTTTTTGAGAAGCACAATACCCTAATCTATAAGATTAAGGATGAAGAATCATGTAAAAAGCTATAGGACCATGGCCTGTAAATTGGTGGGGAAGTTATTTTGAGACCTTTTGTTTGACCCCTGAATCACATTGCATAGTGTCTATGTTAGTAAAGTCTGCCCTCTTATTGTATCTTGAATGAGTAATCATTTCTCTGTGTCCGTTTTCTCCACTCCAAAACAGAGATGGTGCTACTTGCTTTCATAACCTACCATTAGGTGGGTCAAAGTGAGAGGCTTTCTACATAAATTACTTTGAGGTATGGTCTAGTCTCTGTTCTAGATGTCTGAGCAAGTGGTTTCACAAAAGAATCAAGTAGGCCAATAAATGCTTAAAGCAACAGAACTTTATTACAGTGTTTCTTTAACTCAAAGAAGATAGACTTAAAGCTTGAAAGGAGAAGTAAATAAGGAAAGTTATAATAAATGACATGAAAATGCCAAAACACTCCAGTGTTTTTCTGAGAAAACCTCAAATAGGTTCACTAATAGTGAAACAGGACTGAAAGGACTCAACAATAACACAACAACAACAATAATCAGTCAATGACAGCTCACTGATCCCTTTGTATATAAGCTGATATACGTGGGGATAATTCCAGATTCAGATCAGCATCTTGAATTTTATGGTGAGAGGATGATATGTTTTTTTCAACTTACCATCTCTAATGTCAAAAGTAGAGAGCCCTTGGAGGTTTCTAGGGTAGAAAGTTCCAGATGTAGAAGATTCAGAAGAGGGCAGGAGTAAGGATTTGGCAGGATGGATTAGACAGGAGGAAAGTAGGGGCATATTCACATAGACACAAACTGCAGCCAAGGGGGACTATTCCCCCAAGCCAGAAAGAGTTTGGAGCCCCCTGGAAGATTTACCAATATCCATGGTTTATTATTAAATAAAGCTTCTTTTTTCCCCATTTACCACCTCAAAAGCTGAGCAATGATCAATAAGCAATGAATGCGTAAGTTTGAATGGATCCTGACAATAAAATTCAAATATTGTTTGTGGTTCTTGGGGTAGACATCTCCCTATCTCATCGATGGGTTTTGAAGACTTTTGTTCATCCTGAACCATCTGCTAAGATGATTTACTAGAGTATGGCTTTTGCGCATGCTAAAGCTTCTTGGAACCACAAGTTAGAGTTCAGTGTAAGGTAGATGCCAAAGGTGGATAAGCAGCCTTAGAAAAGACTCAGCAAAAAAAGCAGATGAGAACAATTTGTTCCAGTGGCCGTGCAGGTTGCTAAAGCAGGCATTGTGATGCCCTTGGAGCTTGATCAAACACTAAACACAATAAGAACATCCACTGCATACTAGGTCACATCATCTTGACTTTTGTCTTGTTGCTGAACTTTGATGACTCTGGAAAAGAAAGTGAAGCTGATGACTTTTTACAACTCTACCTCACTTTAATCCAATTCATCCAAGTGAATATCCATTCATATGTTGCCTCTGATGTCATTGTTCCTTTTTGAAAACAAAGACCAAGTGATAAAATTTTTTTTATAAATATGATTTACAACTAATTATGCTATTTTTCTTCTGTCATGATATAGGTCTCTTTGTTTTCTAGTACTCTAGAAGTCCATGATCTCATCGATGTGGAAGTCCCCTCCAATAATGCTAACATAAAACATTCTTTCTCACCCCCTGTAATACCCATCAGTGCAGTCTCAAAAATTTGCCATGGGGATACACCTAATGTGCTGGGAACCATCTTCATTTTCTATTGGTATAATATTTGAACATTATGCCACAAATATTCTAAAATATATTTAGAAGAGGTTTTAAAAGGAAGAGAATTCCATGCCAGGGAAGGGAGGGGAAGAGACAGAAAGATAGAAAAGGAGTTCTTAAAGGAGAGGTTTATATGAAATTCCACCCACCACCACCACATTTTCTCAGCATCAATCTGTTGAAGGCTTCACAAATTTTTTTTTTTCCAACAAAACAACCATCAAGAAGCATCTACCTCCTAGGGCTGTTATATTTCAAATAAGATAACATTTATAGCACTTAACATAGTGCATGGCACATAGTAGATATTTAATCAATCTTTGTTTTCCTCCTTCTTAGAAGCAATTAAGACCATCCTTCACATTGGCCATAGCCATATATGGAAAGTGCTCTCTCTTGTCTGCCTCATAAAATCCCTTTCATCCTTCAAGATGCAACTCAAGCACCTTCTACATGAGAAGGTTCTACATGAGGCCTTGTATGTTTCCCTTCCCACAGTTTTAAGTCTTTGCTTCTTAACTACTTTGTATTTAAGTATCTTGTATTTTTTTCTGTACATATGTATCTAACATGTTTTTATATTAGTATGTGCTATCTCCTTTAAGACAATGTAAGCTACTTAATTGGAATCAAAAACTTTATCTTTTGTCTTTGTATTCCCAGGACCTAATACAGTACTTGACACATTATGGGTACCTAAAATATTTGCTTTCACTTACCATTCACTAATATGTGGAAGTGTAGCAAAATAAAAACAAACATTTTAGGTACCCATAATGCCAACTTAAGATCAATCATGATAACCCAGTATCAAAGGAATAGATATTTTTCCTTAAGGAAAAATGAAGAAATTTAAAAGGATAGGCAAAGTTATCAGAGAAGAGAGATCTTCCAATATTTATCTTTTTTTCTTTTTGGTGGGGTCATCTTTGCTACCTGATGAGTGAAAATTACTTTAATCTGCATTTCTCTAAAATGGGTGATTTGAAGCATTCTTTCATACAGGTTTCAGTAGCCTCGCTTTCTCGCTTTAAGAAGTATCTGTTCATATCCTTAAATCATTTGTCAGTTGCAGAAATGACTCTTTTTCTGGTAAATTTAATCAACTCCTGATATATCTTAGCGCAGGAAACTTTTATCAGAGAATCTTTATGCAAATTTTCCCCAGTTAACCTGGGACACTAATGCATTGTTGGTGGAGTTGTGAATGAATCCAACCATTCTGGAGAGCAATCTGGAATTATGCCCAAAAAATTATCAAATTGTGCATACCCTTTGATCCAGCGGTGTTTCTATTGGGCTTATATCCCAAAGAAATACTAAAGAAGGGAAAGGGACCTGTATGTGCCAAAATGTTTGTAGCAGCCCTATTTGTAGTGGCTAGAAACTGGAAAATGAATGGATGCCCATCAATTGGAGAATGGCTGGGTAAATTGTGGTATATGAATGTTATGGAATATTATTGTTCTGTAAGAAATGACCAGCAGGATGAATACAGAGAGCACTGGCGAGACTTACATGAACTGATGCTAAGTGAAATGAGCAGAACCAGGAGATCATTATACACTTCGACAACGATATTGTATGAGGACATATTTTGATGGAAGTGGATTTCTTTGACAAAGAGACCTAACTGAGTTTCAATTGATAAATGACGGACAAAAGCAGCTACACCCAAAGAAAGAACACTGGGAAACGAATGTGAACTATCTGCATTTTTGTTTTTCTTCCCGGGTTATTTATACCTTCTGAATCCAATTCTCCCTATGCAACAAGAGAACTGTTAGGTTCTGCAAACATATATTGTATACTGCAACATATCCAACATATAAAGGACTGCTTGCCATCTAGGGGAGGGGGTAGAAGGAGGGAGGGGAAAAAATTCGGAACAGAAACGAGTGCAAGGGATAATGTTGTAAAAAAAAAATTACCCTGGCATGGATTCTGTCAATATAAAGTAATTATTAAATAAAAATTAAAAAAAAAAAAGAAAAAAAATTTTCCCCAGTTAACAAATTTCCTTTTAATCTCAGTTTTATTAGATTTGTCTATGAAAAGCCTTTGTAATTTTACAATTATTGATTTTACTTTCTGTGATCCTCTCTACAAATTCATTGATCCTAAACTTTTCTCCAATCTATAGATCAGAAAGGTTTGTTTGTTTTCTCCATGCTTCTCTCATTCATTTATTGGCTTTTTATATCTAGTTCATGTACTCATTTGAAGCTTATGTTTGTAAAGGTGTGATACATTGGTCTAAATCTAATTTCTTCCATAATGCCATATGATTTTCCCCAGCTGTTTTTGTTGAATATTTATTTATTCTAATAACTGGAGGCTTTGTAGTTATTTAAAAACTAGGTTATTAGATTTATTTTCTTTCGTATCTATCTATTCAATATCATACCAATCAAACTACCGAAGAATTACTTTATGGAACTAGAAACAATAACAAAAAACCTTACTAGTATAAAAAATATCAAGAATCTCAAGAGAAATATTGAAGAGAAAAGAGGGTGGGATGGAAAGGGATCCTAGAAGTACCAAGTTTTTAATTATATCATACAAAACAGTAATTATTTTAAAATGTTGGCACTGGTTAAAAATGAGAAGTTGATCAATGCAATAGATTAGTCCTATAACATATATATATATACATGCAAAATTAATACATAGTATTTATTTGGGGAAATAAGACTCTATTGCCTTGGGAAATTAGGAAAGACTTCATATAGAAGTCAGCACGAAAAGTAACCTTTAATGAAACTAAGAGTTCTAAAGGAAAAACTTAAGAGGGAAATAAATTCAAGACCTGCCTGAACATCATGCCTCTCTTCATGCAGCCTACTCTGAGATTGCATTAGCTTTGTTAGCTGCCATTATCACCTCATTGACTTATACTTTTTTTTCCCCAAGGGACAAAGATTTTATTGTCCTTCTAAGAGCCAACTAAATCCATAAGGGTTTTTTTGGTTTGCTTTTTTAGCACTTAATAAGAGGAAAGACAAGTTCCCTAAGGGAGATGCCATTAAGCAGTGAAGTGGGAGATTATAGGAAATAACCTTAATAAGAATTAGGGTCCAAATAGTTGTTGGCTTATTGTGACAGTTAGCAAACAGACTAACCCTAAATAGGAGTTAGTGAGGAAAGGAGGATTATACTATTGACTAGCATACTAACCTTAAAAGGGATTTAGCATCCAAAAAGTGTTAGCTGACCCATTTATATTAAAATTATTAACCTTTGTTTCCCAAATCTTTTATCTCTCAAGTTGTTATACAGACCTTTTCTCATATTGTATTATGAAATTGTACTTTGAACCTATGTATAAGATGTTTTATTTGTTCTTCTCACAAACTCAGACTAAATGTTCCATACTATCAATATTTTTAGCATATGGATCTGTCATACAATGTTTGAGTTGTCCTTTGTAGCTATGTGCCATCAGAAATTTTATAAGCACATCATCTCTATTTTCTTCTCTGTCATTGATAAAAATGGTAAATAGTAGACGACTAAGGACAAAGACTTGAGGCACTGAACTACATCTCTTCTTCCTAACTACCACTAAGCTAATAATGACTACTCTTTAGTTTAGTTTAGTTCTTTTAGTTTAGTTTAGTACTAGTCAAGAAGTTTTATACTCTCCTGTCTAGGCTTGCCCAAGGTAAAGCTCAGAAGTGTTAAAGTTTGAACTGAAGGCCTTATCTTTCTTGATCTCTCCAGCTGAATTTTTAGCTGTTCCTTAGTCATTGTGTAGTGAAAATAGAATACTCATTCCTTTCTTTTTTTCTCAAAAAATATTTTATTTTTCCAAATTTTGTAAGATTTTGTGTTTCATTTTTTTCTCCTTCCTTTCTCCATCACTCCTTCTCCAAGACAGTAAGCAAGACAATAGGTAAAACATATATAAACCTTATAAATATGTTTCCATATTTGTTAGGTTGTACAAGAAAAATCAGATCAAAATAGAAAAAAAAACACGAGAAAGAAAAGTCAAACAAACAAACAAAAGGTGAAAATACCACACTTTGATACACATTTAGTCTCCATAGTTATCTCTCTGGACGCAGTGTCTTGGATCACTGCAAGAGCTAAGAGAAGAGCTAAGTCTGTCATAGTTGATCATCACGTAATCTTAATATGTACAACATTCTCTTGGTTCTATTCATGTAAAAAAAGTTCATATAAGTCTTTCCAGAATTTTCTGAAATCATCTGCTCATCATTTCTTATAGAATAATAATATTTCATAACTTTAATATACTATAATTTATTTAGTCACTCCCCAATTAATGGGCATCCACTCAGTTTCCAATTCCTTGTCCCTACAAAAAGTGCTGCTACAAACATTTTTAACATGTGGTCTTAACTCCTTTTATGATCTCTTTGGGACTATAGACCTTGTGGTGACACTGCTGGATCAAAGGGTATTATCAGCCTCTTTCAACAAAGAGAATTATCAAGGATTATTGATACAATTTAGGCTATCAATGTCTGCTTCAACTAAAATGATCTCCATGATTGCAGTGTTGGTTTTTGGAAAAGTAATTTCTAACAAGAGCAACAAAGAGTTGGCTCTATTCTGCAGCAAAATGTTAGAAAGGAACTTTTCAAATTCAGTCAAATAACTAAATGTTAAGTATTATGTATTCAAAACATCTGGATGATGACCTGAATTTTTCACTTTTTAAAAAAATCTGGATTTTTTTTTAGCATTCTGCAAGTGTGGTTAAACCCACACGCACTTGCCTTAAACCCTTTGGCTGTCTTTTCTATAACAAGCCATCTACTGGAATGATGGGAAGAAAGACTAGTATAAACTGAAGAACTCTGCCACTCATTTTAGAAAAACTCATGGAAGTAATTAACATCAATATTTTAGACTTAAAATTGTAAAAATATAGTACACTGTGTCCATATTTCGAGGTTTAATTGACTTCCAGCTCAGAGTGCAGAACACTGAAACTATGAAACCTATGAAAACATGATAACCTAAAGAAACAACATTACTCAGGATATTGTGTTGTAGTAGAATATAGTACATAATAAAAGATTTTTGGCTAGGATGCCTATCCAGAATCGATGCATTCTGAAATCCCACCATCCAACAAATATAATCCTTTGCTCCTCTAAGTGTTGTTTGGATTTACCTCTATAAAAAACCTGATAAGTCAACAGAACCCCAACCCTGTTCCTCAACCCCATATGAAAGTATGGGAGAAAGAACCCAAGATTTATTAACAGAAAAGACAGATTCTCTAATACTTAGCTGATATGTTACCTTTGTCTATCTCACTTGATTTTGCTGGTTTTAACTTTCTTATATGCAAAATGAGAATAATAGTGGTCCTCTTATTATTGATTTTTCAGCACCATTGTGAAGAAAGTGCTATACAATATACAACACATAAAACCAGATTGCAAATACACAGAAGCTGAGCAGATATTAACTATGAGAATGAGGTCCAAAGAGAAGAAAGAATGGGGATGAAGAATCAAGAGGGAGTTCTGATGCTGGATAAATGAGTTGAAGTAAAAGACAAGAATGGAGATTATATTTGAACTCATGACAGATTGGAGGGGATCAAGGGATGACTATAAACAAATGAATAGAGAATAACAATCATTGGTACACTTGAAAGATTGACACTATCCCATCAGTACCTTATATTTGTGTGTGTGTGTGTGTGTGTGTGTGTGTGTGTGTACATGCTTTCTCCTGAGGAAGAATATAAGCTCCCTGAGGGCAAGAACAATTTCATGTTGGTCTTTCTTTGTATTGCTATGAATTATCTTCTCTGGGGTGTTCATTATGAGAATAAATTTGTTCTCAATTTGAGGCAAAGCTGTTGGTAGAGGTTAATCTGAAAATGAGAACTGGGATGTCAGAAATGAGCTATAGTAAGAATAGTGAGGAATAAATTGACTAAAGAGTGTAATAAAATTACAGAAAATTATTTCTTTAATATATAGCCAGTCTTTTTATAGACTGGTAAAGTTCAAGTTCATGTAGCTAATTCTTTCATTTTATTCTGATTCTTTGACTCAAATTCTCATTTCCCTTTATACAGCCTTTCTAACAGTTCTATCTCTAGGTATCAGAGTCTGAATCTGATAGTTCCAAGGTGAGAAAATTTAGATTGAGGAAGAGCTTAAGCCAAGCTTTAAAGTTTCCTTTCTTTCCTGACATGCTGTATCAATTCCTAGAGCTGAAAAAAAATCTCAGAAAAGACAGTTTTATAAATGTGTATTTACATGTACACATATACACGAGTACATGCAAATATGGAGATAGAAACAGAGAATTAGAAAATGAGAGAGACAGAAAAAGAGACAGAGACAGAAACAGAGACAGAGCTGATGGGGACAGAATATAGCATCAAAGGAAGGACAAGATCTTTTGAGGGGCTGGATGGGATAATGATAACTAAGAAGGAAGAATTTATAATTCTCATTTTATTTGTTTTTTTCTGCAAAGGAGAATGACATTTACATTGGAAATGATAAGGGGGGGTGGAACTATCAGATAAATGATACCTAAGATAAGTAGAGATTAATTAATGAAGTCAAAGCACCTGACCAAGATGATCTATATCTTCAGATTTTACAAACACCAATAAATGTGTTTGCCATGCAACTGCCAGTGATGTCCCCACTGTACTTCATCTTCAGACTTCATCTGTGTTCAGTTCTGGGTACCACAGTTTAATGACATTGAACAGCTGGAGAATAGCTGGAGGAGGGCAACCATGGTAGTAAATGCCCATGAGTTTATATCATATGAAAATCAGTTGAAATAACTGAACATGTTTAGCCTGGAGAAGAAAAGACTGGATGGGAAGGAAAGAAATTATAATTGTTTTTAAGTATTTGAAAGTCTGTCATGTGGACAGAGGATTAGATTTGTTCTATTTGGATCCTGGGAGACTGAACCAGGAGAAATGCATAGAAGTTATAAATTTGCCCATTTAAGCTTAATGTTAGAAATACTTTCCTTTTTGACTATTCCAAAACTGGAATGCACTTCCTAAAAAAGAGATGGGTTCCCTATTGTTGGAAGTCTTCAAGAAGATTGGATAGCAATTTGTCAAATATATTATACTGAGGTTCTTTTCTTATATGGGTTGAATTAGATAGATGGCCACTGGGGTCCCTTTCAACCCTTGCACAGTGTGTTTCTTTTATTTTTTGTGAATTAGTATTATTCTGGCCACAATTCGATTCATTTCAAACTAATTGAGGTTACTTCATCTCTTTGGTCCTCAGTTTCCTTATCTAATAATTGAGATATTGAGAATTGAATGACCTCCAAAATCACCTCTGGCTCAGAATCTAAGATCTTCTGTTCAATGTCAAGTAAACACAGGTAACACAAATATATTTACCCAGCAATTTGTGACAGACATGTGATCAAAACAGTTTGATTTTTAAAATGGCTTGTTTTTTTGGAATAACTACTATGTCTGCAAACTAGAGTAATTTTCATATGTGCATAATGAACAAAAGTTTTGGGACATATGCTGATTTTCAAAAAAATTATACACATATTGAAATATTGAATTCATAAATCTTAAAGTTGAGAAGGACCTTGAAATCATCACTATCTAAAATGGGTGGAACAACTGGAACTTTTTCTGGATACTGAAATTTAGATGCAGCCTTCAGCATATTCCTGGGATGTGCTCACTCTCCTCCACAACAACCAGACCCCAGGGGAACTGCTTTCAAAAGGACTGTTCAACTTTGCTTCCCCTTGCCACAGGTGTGGACAAACTCCTGGTTATAGTTGTCAGAGGTCTTTTAGTCTAGCCTTCTCTATAATATAAATTCCTCTTTATAATATTCAGTGTCTATCTTGAAACCTTCAGAGATGGAGAATTTACTATTCTATAAAGAAGTTCATTCCATTTCCAGGTAATACTAATCATGAATAATGCCAATACCTCATGCTTGGATAGTACTTTATAATATGCCAAGTGTTTTTATATCATTCTTGCTTATACTTGTCAAATAATTTTGTTAAGAAAGCAAAACAGTTGCTATTTCCTTCATTTTAGAGTTAGAAGACTCAGATTCAGGAGGGTTAATAAATGTATTTAAGATTATACTGCTAGTAAGTGATGGTCCTGAAACTTGAATCTATATATTCTGAGTAAAAATTCAATTCAGGCCTTCTTTTATATAATCATAGCTTTGAGCTGATGGAGTTCTTAGGAAATTTAGTTTATGGTCTATTTACCCCCATTTTTATAGAAGGAATCCAGAGAATTATCCAAAGTCCTCCAGGTAGGTAGCAAGTAGAAGAAATGAGATTTGAACTCTGTTTCTCTGACATGAAAGGCAGCAATATGTTCACTATACAATGATCCTTTTTCATTAGGAAGGTCCTGTTTGTACTCTAAATCTGCTACTCTTATACTTGTACTCACCTAATTCTAACCTTTGGTACCACACAGAATAAATCCAATCTCTTCCAAGCAAGTAATAGTAGTGTCATCTACAGGAATAAATGACAATCACATATATGTCTAGTGGAATCATGACAGTGAATAGAGTACCAACCTAAGAATCAGGAGGATCTGGGTTCAATGTTATCAGTGACTTTTATTAATTATACTAATTATAACATTGTATATTTTTTGCACTTACTTGTCTGAATTTTTGTTGTTTCTCCCAATAAATTTTTGGCTCTTTGAGATCAGGAACTCTTGTTTTTGTGATTTACACACTGTTCTTACACATAATAGAGGCTTAGTAAATGCTGATCAAATAAATAAAAGAATGAAGCAAGACTTTAGGTAAATGCTTTACCTAAGACAACCCCAAGCAATTATTTCAAATTATAAGTCCAGGCAAAGTTGATTTGATGCCATAGAAAGATACACACATGCACACACAGACCCCTGTATAATGTTTATATGTATATGTGTATATATATATATATATATACACATATATAGATAGATAGATCATATGCAAATGCATACATGTGTATATATTATATATACAATATACACATGCCATCTACACACATTGTATACAAATGTTTATGTGTGTATATAAACACATGCTTTATATACATAGTGTTTATATGCATGTGCCTGTATATACACATACCATATACATAATGCATATGTATGTATATGTAGGTGTATAAGTATAGATTAAACATTTTTAATATTAGAACTTAATACCCACAAAATGATTATTTTAATATGCAAAAAGGATAATGTATAAAATCACAAATTATGTATTACTGGTCATTTAAAAATTACATATTAAAATATTTACTTATTAAAGTAATTTAAAAGTAAATTAAAGTAATTAAACACTGTAAACAGTGTTATTTGATTCTGCCCATTTCATTCAGCATCAGTTCATGTAAGTCTTTCATGACTTACATGTAATATCATTTCGTATAGCACAACAGTATTCATCATAATCCTATGCAACAACTTGTTTAGCAATTCCCTAATTGTTGGACATCCCCTCAATTTCCAATTTTTTGCTACCATAAAAAGAGCTACTATAAATATTTTTGCACATATGAGTCCTTTTCCTTTTTGTTTTTCATCTTTTTGGGGTACAAATCTAGTAATGGTTTTGCTGAGTCAAAGGATATGCATAGTTTTATGGTCCTTTGGGTGTAGTTTCAAAGTACTCTGCAGCATGGTTGAATGAGTATGCCTTTTAACAACATTGCATTAGTATTTCACTTTTCCCACATCCTCTCCAGCATTTGGGATTTTCCTTTATTGTCATATTAGCCTACCTGACAGAATTTTTTAAAGTTGCATTTCTCTCTTCAATAATGATTTAGAACACTTTTTCATTTAACTATAGATAGCTTTGATTACTTCATCCAAAAACTGCATGTTCATATCTTTGGACCATTTATCAATTGAGGACTGATTTTTACTTCTATAAATTTGACTCAGTTCTCTATATCTGAGAAGTAAAGTCTTTGTGAAAGAAATAAAGTAATTTTTTTCATACTTATTATTACTATGTATTTCTCTCCATCTTCTTTCCCCAATTTATCCTACTGTCTCTCTCTTTTCATCCTATCCATTCTCCAGAGTGTTTTGCTTCTGATTTTTCCTCTCCCCACCCACCCTGCATTCTCTCAGTCCCTTCCCTTCTCTTATTCCCTTTCCATCTTATTTTTCTATACAGAAAGATAAATTTCTATATTCAACCAAATGCTCATGCTATTCCCTCTCTGAGCAAAATTTTTATGAAAACAAGGTTCATATGTTCACTTTCACAATCACCTCCATTTTCCCCTTTATCATAAAAGTTCTTTTGCTCTCTTTTATGTCAGATAACTTATCCTAGCTGTTTCCCATTCTTCTAGTACATTCCTATTTCTCATAATTTAATTTTTGTAAGTAATTATCCCATCATTTTCATCACATTCCATCATAATAAATTCATACCCATTCCCTCTTCTATGTATACTCCTAACTACTTTAATAATGAGAAAGTTTTTTAGAAGTTACAAGTATAATTTTCCCATGTAGGAATGTAAACAATGAAACCTTATTGTATTCTTTGTGATTTCTCTTTCCTTCTAACTTTTCTATGTTTCTCTTGAGTCTTCTATTTGAAAGCCAAATTATCTATTCACCTCATGTCTTTTCATCAAGAATACTTGAACATCCCCTATTCCATTGACTATTCCATTTTTTCCCTGAAGAATCATACTGGTTGATTTCAGAGTAGGAGATTCTTGGTTGTAATCCTAGTTCTTTTGATCTCCAGAATATCATATTCTAATTCCTTTCATTCTTTAATGTAGAAACTGCTCAACTTTGTGCTATACTGATTGTGGCACCATGATATTGAATTGTTTCTTTTTGGTAGCTTCAACATTTTCTTTTTAAACTGAGAGCTTTGGAATTTGGCTGCAATATTCCAAGAAGGTTTTTTTGGTTTTTTGGGGGGGTCTTTCAAGAGATAATAGATGTTTTTTTTATTTCAATTTATCCTCTGGTTCTAGATATTTTCTTGGTTTTGTTTTTGATCATAACTTTCAAATTTTAAATTAAATCTCCTGCATTTACTTTCCAATTTAATTTTGTATGAGATATTCCACATTTTCTTCAATTTTTTTCACTTTAAATTTTATTTTTGTTGCTCCTTGATGTCTCATAAAGTCTTTACCTTCCATTTGTCCAATTCCATTTTTTAAGGAATGATTTTCTTTAGTAAACTTTTATACTTCCTTTTTCATTTGACCAATTCTAGTTTTTAAGGAGTTCTTCTCTTCATTGGATTTTTGTTTCTCTTTCATCATTAGGCTTATTCTGTTGTTTTTTTAAAGATGTTATTTGCATCTTTAAAAAAAAAACTATTTTTTGTGCTTCTTTTACCAAATTGTTGACTCTTTTTTCATGATTTTCTTGCATCACTCTTGTCTTTCCAATTTTTCTTTGCTTCTCTTACTTGATTTTTAAACTGCTTTTTAAACTTTTGTTTTTGGAGCAGAGAGGATACTGTCCCAAGCTTCAGAGTTTTTTGCAGCTGCTTTCAGAGATAATTCTGAGGACCTGTAAACTTTCAGTTCTTCCAAGGTAGTATAATGTAAGAAATGTGTTTACTATTCTTCTGGCCTGTTCTCTGCTCTGTGAGTAAGCATATGTACTCTTGTAAGGAGAAGTATGTTTACTATTCACCTGGCTTGTTCTCTGTTCTTTGAGTGACCATAAGCACTCTTTTCTGCCTTGTAACTGTGACTAGAATCCCAGCTCCTGCAGCTGTTAGCTCTAGTGTGTTAGTATTCTTTTTGTTTGGGGACTGAAACCTAGAACTGACCCCAGATCCAAGTATGGGTAATGCAACAGAGTATTCATTTTTTAAAATATTTTATTTTATTTAATAATAACTTTATATTGACAGAATCCATGCCAGGGTAATTTTTTTACAACATTATCCCTTGCACTCGATTCTGTTCCGATTTTTCCCCTCCCTCCCTCCACCCCCTCCCCTAGATGGCAAGCAGTCCTATATATGTTAGATATGTGCAACAGAGTATTCAGAATGAGGACCCTTGTAATTTCCTTTTGACCAGTTGTCTGACCCCCTTACTGTCCAAAGACTGAGAGGTCTGGCAACAGCTCCTATTACCATTGATTCAGTCAACCACAAGTCTACTGCTGCTTTGGTGAAATGTGGACTGTGCTCTGTACTCACTCCTCTGAAGCAGACATTTTATGCCAACATTTTAAGTTGTCTTGAGCAATAAAAATGGTTTCATTCTCTCCTTTTGTGAGGTCTGATGCTCTAGAATTATTTTGAGGCATTGTTTGGAGCTTTTTAGAAAGGTCTGGGTTTTTCCCTTTTCTTCACTTCACCATGCCCCTCTCCACTGACTGACTATTGACTAACTCCTCATTCTCTCTTTCTTCAAATAGTTATCACCCCAAACCTGTAGTTTATTCAGTACTGGCTTTAGAACATGTTTGACACCTGCATCAGATCCTTACTAGATATATGGCAATGAGTAAGTCATTTCATATCTTTGAGCCTCAATTTCCTCATCAAAAGGAAACTAACAATTGCAACTAGCTTATGAAGTTATTGTAAAGATCCATTGGGGTAAATTTATGTACTTTAAGTATTTTGTAAATCTTAAAGCATTCTCTCTCTCTCTCTCTTTCTCTCTCTCTCTCTCTCTCTCTCTCTCTCTCTCTCTCTCTCTCTCTCTCTCTCCTTCTCTCTTTCTTCTCTCTCTCTTTCTGACTCTCTTTTTCACACACATGCACGCACATACACACACACACATACACACACACAGAGGTTAACTGTTCTCATTGTCATTACACATAGGGGTTTAGTTAAAGGAACTTCCATGAAGATATTGCACATTATGGTAACTCTTTGGTGTGCCAAAGACAATACAATCATGGAGTAAAAATGACATATTATTCTTTATATATTCTGCATCTTTCTTATTTTGTCAGGCACAAGAAAAAAGCTTTCTGGCCAAAAGAAAAGTATTCAAAAAGAAAACATGGAAGCAAAAAGACATAATTACCAGAACATTTTATTCAAACCTCTTCCTGAAACTGTATCTGGCACAATGACTTTTGAAGTACACCACACAATCTGCTAAAAATTAAAAAGAAAATGATTGAGAATTCATAACCTCAATCAAAAAATTTAGACCAAGCCTGTTCTAGCAGTCAACTAAAAGCCAAATTTTGCTTTGACATATGCTTTTGTAATCCTTGATGGGTGACACATTCAGAGCTTTGAGAGTCTTACAGGCTTTTTGGTTGGTCAGGTTCTTGTGGGGGAGAATTTCATTATTTAACTTAATGAACAGTAGAATGAGAGTGAAGGGACCTATTTACCTTTCAGAGTTCATCACGGATCTCATGTTTGACCCTGAAATCATTCACCTTCTTTCTGACTCATTTCCAGTCCAAACATGAAATTAGTTGTTCAATCTACTTAAAGCATGAGGTCTGAGTAGACTCCACATGATATTTGAAAAGGATTCAGCTCAGATACCCTGCCTTCCCCACCTCTATCCTTTAACTTCTTGAAACTCTTTTCCCTTTTTCTTCCATGCTGATTAAGGCAGTTTTTAGAACTCTCCAATTATGGATAATTGAGAAGTATAAAGTCTGATGACTAGCTCTCACCCATCCACTACAGAGCATCTGGGAATATTCCAAAAACTCCTCCATAACAAAGAAAAGTCCCATATGTTTACATCTGTTTGCAGACTTTAGTTCCTTGAACCCATGAGCAAATATTAAAGGTCTCAGACAAAGTTTGGGAGAATATGAAGAAAGGGAGAAAGTCAGATAATTTCTCTAGGTATTAAATTGAATCATTATTTTTTTGTTTGATTTTCTTTAAATTAATTAGATTTTAATATCACATTCGACAAACTGTGACCACATAATTCAGTTCAATTCAATAAGCATTTATTAAGTGTTTTCTATATCCCAGCTACTATGCTGGGAAGAGAGGAAGGACAGAGAGAGATATGAGAACAACAACAAAAAAGTTTCTGCCTGGAAAACTGATGCTTTCGAAGAGCTAAGATTCATGAATGGATGAAGGAGAATTTATTAAGCACATACTACTTTCCAGGAACTATGCAAAGCAAAGCTATAAATATAAATACACAAAGAAAGAAATTATTTCCCCCAAGGAACTTAAGTTCTAATGAAAAAAAAAAACAATAAATATAGGGAAGGAGCAATATGAAAGGGGTGTTTTTGTCTGGGAAATCATAAGGATGATGAATGGTCAATGGATTTCCTGATTATTTCCAGTAATGATCATATTTATTTGATCATATACAAAGAAAATACAAAGTCATTTGGGTTGAGTAACTGTAGGAGATATATTAGTAGAGGATGGGACAGTTGCCTGTCCATTATATTTTCATTGCTTCTTATGGAAGGTAAGATAAAGGTATCTTACTTCACTTAACCTTCTTTCCCACTATACCATCAAGATCTCCTATTGTACAAAAAACAATTGCTATTAACTCAGATATAATAATGTTCAACTCAAACCCAGTGAATCTTTGATGCTTTTTACACAATTATACTTCAATGTAATTTTTTATTTGTAAGGCTCAAGCTCATTTATTCATTATTTCTTACTTAATCATATTAGATTATCAGATGAAGGTAAGAGATATCTGTATTTATACACTCCTGCTTTTATGAGTAGATTTCAAAGTGGGTCAGTTAATTTTGAAATGACATATCTGCTGGAATTTATTGGATATGAGACTGACTTAAAAAGTCATTAATTGGCTTTCTTCTCAAACATTTTAGTGCATTTATCCATAGGTACAAGCAGAAGAGTCAGTTTCCTCATCAGGGCTACAAGTTGATGAAAATGGATAATCAAAACTATTCTGAAATGTCATTAATTTTATTCTCCTTTTATACTCTGTGAAATAACTTTTTTGGCTTATGTTGACAAAAATATTAACTGGCACTTTTAAAAGGTGTTTCAAGGATAGGATTTTAGTTTAGTCCAGCTTTTGCATTTCCCTAGATAAGCCTCATTGTCATAGGCATAGGAGAAAAATTGCCTGATGTTTGTTTTGCTTGATGTCTTAAGGGTCTGCCTTCAAGATCAAAGGGATTCCTGTGGTAGAAGGAAGTCCTGTGGGAGAAGGGGGTACCAAGCAAACACAGGGCTAATGCCAAGTAAAGGATAGAAAAACCTACTTATGCAGGTTGAGCTTAAAGTCATGAAAAACTGTATTGTTGATTGGGATCTTGGAATATAGGAAATTTTAAAAAATCAGCTAAAGAACTACAAGAGAGTTTAGAGGTCATATGTATTACAATAGATAAGTTGGTGGTTCTTGAATTAAAAAATTCATTTCAAATTCTTGCTCTTTCCATTCTCTGCTTATGTGACCGTAGACAAATCATTTAAGTTTCTGGACATTTCATCAGTAAAAGTAATTATTATTTTCAAGGAACTTTAGTGGGGTACATGTTTTCTTCTTTGATGCTTACAACAACTCTGTGAAGCAGGTACTATTATTAATCTTCATTTTACAAATGAGCTAGTAAATGAGCTGAAATGTCATTTGAACTCAGATCTCTAGATCAAGCACTTTATCCTCTATGCTATCCAGCTCAAGCATTTGTGCTATATTAACTCTGTGTTCTCTTCTAGCTCAAAATTCATGATCTTGTAAGAAAATCTACAGCAAATTCTTTATTTTGTAGATTAGCAAACTGAGACCTTAGAGAGGTAAAGTGACGTATACAAGGAAACACTTCTTCCAAATATTTTTTTTGGCCATTGTATTGAGTAGTATAAAAAGAATGTAATATTTATCAAAAGCATCAATTCCCTATTATCTTACTCTGGAGGGGGAGGGGGAGAGGGAGAAATAATGTGACAAGACAACCTACAGAGGGTGATGAGGTTGCCTACAGAAGCTACCAGTAGCCTGTATTTAAAAAAAAAAAAAGTGAAAATACCACCACATCAACATAATCACTGAATGTTAGGCCTGCAGTGACAAGACCTATATTCAAATATTCACTCTGCATCTTACTGTCATTAGGACCAATGCCAAAACATAGGAAAGCCCTATACATGATAACCCACCTCAAAACTAGCAAGAAAGTTTTTTTTATTAACAGATGATTTTAAACTACCTATCTTCTTTTTTTTTTAACATATCATATTAAAATAATTACATTTAAATGATAGATCTCACAGAACTACTGAAAGGAAGAGATTTATTAACTATATGTAGCATTTTTTTTGTCTGTAAAATCTTATTCTGGGATCTGAACACACTCCCTGATTCTGTGCACTAATCCACCTATTATGTAACTGAAAATTGAATGTAAAGCCACAGCAATTCTACCTTTTCCAGAAGAAGATCATTGTTTTTGGTAATAATGGGTAAAAAGGTCCACAATAAGTGGAATAGTTAATTCTTGTAGTTCGCTGCATTTATTCAAAGTGCGACTTCTGGCCAAGGTGGTGAAGAGGACACATGTATCTATCTAAGCTCTTTTTTGCCCTCAAAATACTTTTTTTCATGATATGGCCTCATAATTAGTGCTTGACTTAAAAAACCGCATAAATACATTACCAACAGAAGATATCCTTGAAATTCACCAGAAAAGATCTGCTTTTGCTCACGGGCAGGGAACAGTTAGACCAGGCGCAGACTGCAGGTAGGCAGCAAGAGCAGGGAAGGCAGCTCACACTGAGCAGACTAGCGAGGGGCAGGGTTGCAGCTGTTGGAAAATTTGTAGGGAGAACTTTACCAGTGTGAACTTCTTTGCCCTGGCAGCAAGCCAGTAGATCAGCAGAGAAGTTATAAACAATGAGGGTAAAGACTTCAATCCTGAAACACTGGGGTCTCTCAGGACTGGACTACACCTACCCAACACCCAGAGTGACTCAGCACCCTCTCAGATTCTCAGAGTGGCTGCTGTGCAGGCAGCACATCCATTGCTGTTCCACTGCTACTTCATTGCTATCTCTGGTAGTCTGTAGAGAAAGGTTGGTAATACCATCCTGCCCAAAAAGCAGACCACATTTATTTGTTTGTTTGTTTTCTTTGATTCTTTTTTTGTCAAAATGAGTAAAAAATTAAAGCGAACTTTAACTATAGATAGCTTCTATATGGATAGAGAGCAGACTTCAAACTCTGAAGAGACTAAAAACAAAGTGGCTCCAGATGAGTCCTCAAAGGGAAATATGATCTGGTCCCCACTACACAAGACTCTCATAGAAGAAATTAAAAAGGCACTTACAAGACAGCTAAAAGAAAAAAGGGGAAAGGAAAGGGAAGCTTGGTAAGAGAGTCTGGATAAGTCATCCCACTCATTTAAAAATAGAGTGGATAAAGAAATCAAATCCCTGAAAAACAGAATTAGTGAACTGGAAAAAGAAAACAGTTCTCTAAAAAATAAAATTGACAAAATGGAAAAAAATTCCATAGAACAAAACAACTCACTTAAAAACTCAATTGGACAATTACAAAAAGAAATAAAAAAGTAAATGAAGAAAATAATTCATTAAAAATCAGAATTGAACAAATGGAAACTAATGACTCGAGGAGACACCAAGAATCAGTCAAGCAAAACCCAAAAAAAAAAAAAAAATGAAACAATGAAAGAAAATGTTAAATGCCTTTTTGGGAAAACAACAAACCTGGAAAATAGATCTGGGAGAGATAATCTGAGAATTATTGGACTTCCTGAAAAAAAAAAAAAAAACCTAGACACTATTTTCCAGGAAATCATCAAAGAGAACTGCCCAGATGTTATAGAAACAGAGGGTAAAATAGACATTGAAAGAATTCATCAATCACCTACTGAAAGAGACCCCCCAAATCAAAACTCCAAGAAATATTGTGGCTAAATTCCAGAACTATCAGACCAAGAGAAAAATACTACAAGCAGCTAAGGAAAAAAAATAAGGAAGCCACAATAAGGATTACTCAGGATCTAGCAGTGTCCACATTAAAAGATCAAAGTGCCTGGAATCTGATATTCTAAGGAACTTGCTATGCAGCCAAGAATAACTTACCATCCAAAATGAGCATTTTTTTCCCCAGGGAAGAATATGGACATTTAACGAAATAGGTGAATTTCATCTATTTCTGATGAAAAAACCGGAACTAAACAAAAAGTTTGATCTCCAAAGAACTCAAGAGAAGGATAAAAAGGTAAAAAGAAATCTTGGGAACTATATTTCCATTATGAATATACATAAAGCACACATGTATAATTTGGTTTTGCAGTTATAATATAAAAAAGAAACTAGAGGTGGAAAGGAATTTGTACCATAAAAAGAGTAAAGTGGGGGTACTACATCTCACTAAGAGGGATATGTGAGGGAAAGAAAGGAGGGAATGAACAGAGTGTGTATCTTACTCTCATCAGGATTGGCTTAAAGAGAAAAATATTAGACATATTTAATTCACAAAGAAACTTCTCCCATATCATTGAAAAGTGGGAGGGGAAAAGTGAAAAGGGAAGGAGTAAGCTAAGCAGAAGGGAATACAGAAATTGTGAGAAAAAGGGGTAAGAAAAGGGGAGGAAATCTAAGGTGGAGGGAGGGATCCTAAAAAGGGAGGGCTGTGAGAGGCAAGTGTTCCTCACTAGTTTAATACTGGGAAGGGGAGGTAAGGGGAAGAAAAGGAGAAAAGCATAAACAGGGGTAAACAAGATGGCAAGAAATACAGAATTAGTAATTTTAACCATAAATGTGAATGGGGTAAACTCCCCCATAAAATGGAAGCAGATAGCAGACTGGATTAAAAGCCAGAATCCTACAATATGTGGTTTACAGGAAACCCACTTGAAGCAGGGTGATACACATAGAGTAAAAGAAAAAGGCTGGAGCAGAATCTACTGTGCTTCAGGAAAAGTCAAAAAAGCAGGCGTAGCCATCCTGATCTCAGATCAAGTAAAAGCAAAAATTGATCTAATTAAAAGAGATAAGAAAGGGCATTATATCTTGCTAAAGGGTAGCATACATAATGAAGCAATATCAATATTAAACATATATACACCAAGTGGTATAGCATCTACATTCTTAAAAGGGAAATTAAGAGAGCTGCAAAAAGAAATAGACAGCAAAACTATGGGAGATCTCAACCTTGCACTCTAAGAATTAGATAAATCAAACCACAAAATAAAAAGAAAGAAATCAAAGAGGTAAATAGACTAGAAAAGTTAGGTATGATAGATCTTTGGAGAAAGCTAAATGGAGACAGAAAGAAGTACACTTTCTTCTCAGCAGTTCATGGAACCTATACAAAAATGGATTATATATTAGGACATAAAAACCTCAAATTCAAATGCAGAAAGGCAGAAATAGTAAATGCATTCTTTTCAGACCACGATACAATGAAAATTACATTCAATAAAAAGACCAAAAAATAATTAGAAACTAAATAATCTCATCCTAAAGAATGATTGGGTGAAACAGCAAATCATAGACATAATTAATAATTTCATCCAAGAAAATGACATTAATGAGACATCATACCAAAATGTGTAGGATGCAGTCAAAGGGGTAATAAGGGGACATTTTATATTTCTAAAGGCCTACTTGCATATAGTA
Organism: Antechinus flavipes; assembly: GCF_016432865.1. Classification (NCBI taxonomy): domain Eukaryota; kingdom Metazoa; phylum Chordata; class Mammalia; order Dasyuromorphia; family Dasyuridae; genus Antechinus; species Antechinus flavipes. The sequence goes on from NC_067401.1 coordinate 252,149,379, forward strand.
GAGAAAGAGAAGGTCAATGAACTGGGCTTGCAACTAAAAAAAGCTAGCAAAGGAACAAATTAAAACTCCCCAGTCAAACACTAAACTTGAAATTCTAAAAATAAAAGGAGAGATTAATAAAATAGAAAAAAAAAACTATTGAATTAATAAATAAAACTAAGACTTGGTTTTATGAAAATAAAAACACAAAATAGATAAACCCTTAGTAAATTTGATTAAAAAAAGGAAAGAGGCAAATGAAATTGTTAGTATTAAAAATGAAAAGGGAGAACTAGCTACTAGTGAAGAAGAAATTAGAGCAATAATTAGGAGTTACTTTGCCCAACTTTATGCCAATAAATTCAATAACTTAAATGAAATGAAAGAATACCTTCAAAACTATAGCTTACCCAGATTAACAGAGGAAGAAGTAAATTGGTTAAATAGTCCCATTTTTAGAAAAAGAAATAGAACAGCTATTAATCAACTCCCTAAGAAAAAATCTCCAGGACCAGATGGATTTACATGTGAATTCTACCAAATATTTAGAGAACAATTACCTCTAATGTTATATAAACTATTTGAAAAAATAGGCATTGAAGGAGTCCTACCAGACTTTTATGACACAGACATGGTACTGATACCTAAACCAGGTAGGTTGAAAACAAGAGAAAGAAAATTATAGACCAATCTCCCTAATGAATATTGATGCAAAAATCTTAAATAAAATATTAGCAAAAAGATTACAGAAAATCATCCCCAGGATAATACACCATGACTAAGTAGGATTTATTCTAGGAATGCAGAGCTGGTTCAATATTAGGAAAACTATTAGCATAATTAACCATATCAATAATCAAATTAACAAAAAGCATATGATCATTTCAATAGAAGCAGAAAAGGCATTTGATAAAATCCAACATCCATTCCTGATAAAAACACTTGAGAGTATAGGAATAAATGGACTTTTCCTTAAAATAGTCAGGAGCTTATATTTAAAACATATATGTAAATGTGTGTGTGTGTGTGTGTGTGTATGTATGTATGTATGTATGTATGTGTAATGGGGATAAACTGGAACCATTCCCAATAAGATCAGGAGTGAAACAAGGCTGCCCACTATCACCATTACTATTCAATATTGTATTAGAAGCACTAGCTTCGGCAATAAAAGTTGAGAAAGAGATTAAAGGAATTAGAGTAGGTAATGAGGAAACCAAATTATCACTCTTTGCAAATGATATGATGGTATACTTAAAGAACCCCAGAGAATCTATGAAAAAGCTATTGGAAATAAATCACAACTTTATCAAAGTTGCAGGATACAAAATAACTCCACCTAAATCTTCAGCATTTTTATAAATACCAACAAAATCCAACAGCAAGAGATACAAAGAGAATATAACTGTGGATAGCATAAAATATTTGGGAATCCATCTGCTAAAGGAAAGTCAGGAATTATATGAACAAAACTACAAAACGCTTTCCACACAAATAAAGTCATATTGAAACAACTGGAAAAATGTTAAGTGCTCTTGGATAGGTAGAGCGAATATAATAAAGATGACAATACTACCTAAACTAATCTATTTATTTAGTACTATACCAATAAGACTCCCAAAAAACTATTTTAATGACCTAGAAAAAATAACAACAAAATTCATATGGAAGCACAAAGGGTCAAGAATTTCAAGGGAACTAATGAAAAAAAAAAAAAAAATCAAACGAAGGCAGCCTAGCTGTACCTGACCTAAAACTATATTATAAAGTAGTGGTTACCAAAACCATTTGATATTGGCTAAGAAATAGGAAATAGTCAATAACTATAGCAATCTAGTTTTTGACAAACCCAAAGATTCCAACTTTTGGGATAAGAATTCATTATTTGACAAAACATGTTGGGAATACTGGAAATTAGTATGGCAGAAACTATGCATGGACCCACACTTAATACAATACACTAAGATAAGATCAAAATGGGTTCATGATTTAGGCATAAAGAATGAGATTATAAATAAATTAGAGGAACATAGGATAGTTTATCTCTCAGATTTGTAGAGAAGGAAGGAATTTATGACCAAAGAAGAACTAGATGTCATTATTGATCACAAAATAGAAAATTTTGATTAGATCAAATTAAAAAGCTTTTGTACAAACAAAACTAATGCAAACAAGATTAGAAGGGAAGCAATAAACTGGGAAAACATTTTTACAGTTACAGGTTCTGATAAAGGCCTCATTTCCAAAATATATAGAGAATTGACTCTAATTTTTAAGAAATCAAGCCATTCTCCAATTGATAAACGGTTAAAGGATATGAACAGACAATTTTCAGATGATGAAATTGAAACTATTTCTACTCATATGAAAGGGTGTTCCAAATCACTATTGATCAGAGAAATGCAAATTAAGACAACTCTTAAATACCACTGCACACCTGTCAGATTGGCTAAGATGACAGGAAAAGATAGTGACCAATGTTGGAAGGGATGTGGGAAAACTGGGACACTGATGTATTGTTGGTGGAATTGTGAATGGATCCAGCCATTCTGGAGAGCTCATTTGGAACTATTTGGAGCTATGCTCAAAAAGTTATCAAACTGTGCATACTCTTTGATCCAGCAGTGTTACTACTGGGCTTATATCCCAAAGAAATATTAAAGGGACAGTGACCTGCATGTACAAAAATGTTTGTGGCAGCCCTTTTTATAGTGGCTACAAACTGGAAATTGAATGGATACCCATCAACTGCAGGATGGTTGGGTAAATTGTGGTATATGAATGTTATTGAATATTATTGTTCTGTAAGAAATGACCAGCAGAATGAATACAGAGAGGCTTGGCGAGACTTACATGAACTGATGTTAAGTTCAATGAGCAGAACTAGGAGATCATTATACACTTCAATAACAATACTGTGTGAGGATGTATTCTGATGGAAGTGGTTATCTTCGATAAAGAGAAGATCCAATTCAGTTCCAATTGATCAATGATGGACAGAATCAGCTACACCCAGAAAAGGAACACTGGGAAATAAATGTCGACTACTTGCATTTTTGCTTTTCTTCCCAGGTTATTTTTACCTTCTGAATCCAACTTTTCTTGTGCAACAAGAGAACTGTATGGATCTGCACACATATATTGTATCTAAAATATACTTCAACATGTTTAATATATATGAGACTGCCTGCCATCTAGGGGAGGAGATAGAGAAGGGAAGGGAAAAGTTGGAACAGAAGTAAGTGCAAGGGACAATGTTGCAAAAATTGCCCTTGCATATGTTCTGTCAATAAAAAGCTATAATAAAAAACAAACAAACAAAAAAGCATTGGAGCAGCATTGTAAATTTCTTCTCCCTGATTATCTCTCAGATACTTTTTTTTTAAATCTTATTTTCTCTTTTGATATGGACAGAGTTGACTTCTTGAAGGTAGCATGATAATGTAATTTGGAATTGGGAAGATCTGGAAAAATTCTTTAATTTCCCAGAGACCCAGATAGCTATAAGTGATGAGCAAGTTGTTCATCTCTTTGAATAAAGAACCTTCCCTAAAGAGAGCTCCTCAAACACAAAGAACCAAACTTCAGAGAAGAAAGAAGCAGAGTTACTAACCTCCCTTTCCATACTGCAGTAGGTAAGGTAAATGGAACTTCTTATATTACATAATAAAAGGGGCTTCACAAACTCTACCTCCACTGCCTCCAAATATTTTACTGTGACTTTTTAAATTTTTGCCATTAGATACAATCCTTAAATCCAAATTAAATAATGTAAGAAACACTCTGGGAATTAAACACTTTTTTAAATTTTAATTTTATAATAATAAGTTTTCATTCTTAAAACACATGCAAAGATAGTTTTCAACATTCACCTTTGCAAAACCTTGTATTTCAAATATTTCTTCCTCCCTTCCCCCCACCCTCCTCTCCTAGACAGCAAATAATCCAATAAATGTTAATCATGTGCAATTCTTCTATATATACTTGGGAAATGACATTTTCACTATATTAAGACATTGATCTCAGGAATGAACTAGGAATACTTGTTAATGAAATTGTAAATTTGGGACTAGTTTATTTGGTTTATGTATCTGTTTTCACCTAACAGATAACAGCACTTAAAAAAATGGGAGCTAGGATTACTTTTGGTAAATTTTATTAAGGTTAAAAATCTTATGGATAAGGCAATCCCCAGTGATATCATCACAAGTGATTCTTGCAAATAGGAGTTCCTAAACCCTAGGAAAGAGGAATTTTTTTTCCAATTTTATTATTTACTACTCTCAGCAAACACAACACTGGGTCTGGGGTTAAGAAGACTAAGTTCAAATTCAATCTCAGACATTTAATAGTTGTATGATCTCAGACAAACAATTTTACCTCTGTCTGCCTCAATTTCCTGTGTTAAACTGAGATCATCATCATCATCACCATCATCATCTATCTTCCAAGGTTCTTTTCAAGATCAGATGAGACATTATTTGTAGAATGCTTAATAAAGTGCCTAGAACATAGTGAGATACTTAATAAATGCTTGTTCCTTTCCCTTCCATTCAATTCCTCCTTTTCACACACTACATTTCAGAACACTGACCTACTTACTGTTTCTTATATACAATATTCCATTTCCTGTGTCTTATCCTTTGCCCAGTGCCTAAAATATATTTTCCCCTTTATTCAATCTCTTTGAATCTATCCTTTCTTCCAATGTTCAAATGCTATCTTCTACATAGGGTTTTCCCTATTATTTCCCTAGCTCCTTGTCCACTTTTTAAAATTACTTTGTGTTTATACATAGATACATACATATATATGTGTTTATATTACATATGTGTATATATGTTCTTTCTGCAGCAGAAAGTAAGGTCCTTGAGAATAAGTACAATTTTATCTCTGTCTTTGTGTTCCCAAAGCTTAGAACATAGTGAACACTTTCCAAATGCTTGTTTGAATGAATGAATGTAGGGGGTATTGAATAAACACAGAAAGCCACTTTTAGCCTCTTTCATAATTCTTCCCACATTGTATATTTACCTTGACCACAGAAGTGTGGTCTTTAAAAGAGGGATAAAAATATTCCTTTTATAAATTATATGGTACAATAATTATTCTTAGAAATTAAGAAATGGTAGCAATTAATCTTCCAGAGGCCAGCAAAATGTTCTCAGAAGAAAACTAAAATTAAAAAAAAATTATCATCTGGATGTCCAAATATTTACCATCCTTGCCAAGTATTGTGATGCTAAGGAGTATAGGTGCCTATTTACTTATGAGGCTATATTGGATTCTCCTTGGTGAGATAGTGAATACTGATTTCATATTACAGTTTTAACAGTGAAGTAGTGAGTTGGTTGGTGGCATAAATAGGAGTTAGGATTTAATATACATGACCAGACTCAATCAGTATACTTTGTCTGATTCATGTGTATTTATGGCTATTTGTTCCCATGGAAAATGAATTATTATTTCCTTGATATATGTCAAACACATTTATGTTGGCATGCACATGATGTCTAGAAAAGTAGTCTGGCTTTTTGAAAAACAGGTGACAGAATTAGATAAATTCTAATTGACTCTTTCTATTCATAATAATAGCTTATTTAGGGGAAAAGGGTAGTTGGGTGAGGCAGTGGATAGAGTGTTAGGCTTAGGATCAGGCAGACTATTCTTCCTGAATCCAAATCTGGTTGCAGATGGTAACTATTTGTGTAATACTGGACAAGTCATTTAACCTAATCTGCCTCAGTCCCTCAGCAAAATGATCTGGAGAAAATATCAAACCACTCCAGGATTTTTGCCCCAAATGGGGTCATGAAAAGTTAGACACAACGTAAGGAAAGACAATTGAATAGTGTGGAAAGTGCTTTGTTCTGACCAAATCATTTGAAGTTCCAAGCTACCAGCTTTTAGAAAGGACATTGACAAGCTGGAATTCATCCTGAGAAGGATGACCAGGATTCTGAAGGAAAAAAGAGGTTAGACTATATGAAGAATAGTTTAAAGAAATGGAGATATATTGAACAACATGATAAACATGGAAATATGTTGAGAAGAATTGCACATGTTTAACCTATATTGGATTACTTGCTTAGGTGAGAATGGGGAGCAAGGGAGAAAATTTTGGAACACAAAAAGGTTTTGCAAGGGTGAATGCTGAAAACTATCTTCGCATGTATTTTGAAAAATAACAAGCTAATACTGTTTCAAAAAATAAATTGAGATGTTTAGCCAAAAGAAGAGTAGGTAAGGGTAAAAAGGAATTGGATGAGAAAACAATAAGCATTTATTAAGTAATTATTTGAATCAGACACCATGCTAAGTGCTGGGATATACAAAGACAAGCAAGAGGAAAGAGAGCCCTTGCTCTTTAAGATTTGACATTCTAACAGGAGAAGATAACACACAAAAGGTAACTTAAAATAGTAGAGTGGGGGGAAACATCCATATGGGAGCATGGTATCACAATCTGAAATTCTTTAGAAGATCCAGGAGAGGACTGAAGGTTCTACTGAATTCCTACCTCAAATGAAGGCAAAAGTAAGAACTTACCAATGGGAGAAGGGAGCCTAACAGAGGGATAATGCAAATATTGTCTTTAAATATTTGAAGTACTTTAACATGGAAAAGATATTAGACTTGCTCTATTTTGGCTTTTGGTTGTACAAGTAGGAGCAAAAAGTGCTGGGATATTGGAGAGAACATTCTGGATGTATGGAAGAAAAAACTTTTTAGAAATTAGAGATGCATTTACAAGTATGAGATGATGTGCCTAAGAAAGTAGAGTACCAAAAAGTAGAAAATGGATAAACATTTCATTGGGAGCATTGTACAAAGGATTCCTATTCTAGTCTCAATGAGATTTGGTAGATTTGGAAATGATGTCCAAACCTGAGGTTCTGGGTTTCTTTGATACTATGTTGTGTTTCCACAAGATCCAACATTATTGCCTTTCATCACTTGGGTGCCTAGAGTCTATGCTAAAAGAAAGCTTACAAAGTTGGAAAGGCTTCAAGACAAGACTGTCATTGTCAGAGAGCCAGCCAAGGTGTGTAAGAAGAGGTTCATCATCACAAGTTTGACAACTAAACAATGGAAACACGAGGATACATGAAGCAGCTAAAAACAAGAAGCTACCCTTTGTCCTGGGCAGATCCATTATGATATGACTAGAAGAAAAGGGGGGTAAAAGGTGGGGAAATGGAAAGAGATTGCTAAAAGCTGTTTAATTTATAAATTGTAGCAAAATCAATTTAATTGTTTATGTACAATATTCAATCACCAAGAAGTTAACAACTAATAGGGGGGAAAGAATTATGACTGAAAAGTTTATTGCCCAAGACAAGCAGTACAAAATGTGCTTTTAAATAAGTTTTATAATCCCTATTTTAAAATAATACAAGAAACAAGCCAAAGTCAGTTGAAATAAAAAAAAAAAGGATATTTGGGGACTCACAAAAAGGCATTATGAACCTTAAAAGCTATGTGGTAATTTCTATTGTTACCTACTTACTGTCACTAACTTGGTGCTAAATTAATTAGTAAATAGCTTTCTTTTTTTTTTTTTTAAATTATTGAGGGAGTACATGTATTAAAATGTTTCTGTCCACCATTTAACTGTTACATGGCTCAAATCCTGATTACCCTACTCTAGTTATGGAGTGAATAAACCAAATTAATATTGATATTTTTGCCACAAATGAAACCAGAGGATATAAAGAGATTGCAATTAAGTGAAAAGACAGCTCACACATTCTCCTAAGGAAAGGAAAAAAAAAACTTGGTAAAGTTAATTTCATCATGCAATTTGTAGCCAAAAACAATATGAAACATTATTTTATAGGATATTTGGCCATCTCCTTTTGCAGGGCTCATGGTGAGCATAAACAAACAGACCACCATGGAGATAATTCTATCTAATACACTAATATCAATCACATTGCCTGGAAAAATTGGCAAATATTATAAGGAAGTTGACAAAATTGTTTGAACTAAGTCAGGATAAATCTTAATACTTGATATATTAAATCAAAAGGTAGGAACAAAGAAGAACAGGAAAAAATAATGGAAAAATTCTAGATAAAAAAAATGAGAGAAGCTCCTGAAAACACTGAATAATTAATAGTAATGAACCAGAGGGCCAAAGGAAGTGGCAGTTAAGTGGAAGGAAAACTCACAAATTCTCCTTAGAGTAGCATATAAATGAGTTTACAAAGTTGGTTTTATGACAAGTCCAAAGGGAGTGAGACATCATTTCATGCTAATGAAAAGTATTTTCAGAAAGAGTACAATGAAATTAACTGCAGTTTATATGTCAACAATTTTTTTTACAAAGAATGAAGATGCACAGAAATTCCACAAAGACTACAATAAGACCCTTCAAGTTAAATTAACTTTCAGCTTGATATCCTGTGATTTCCATATAAAGGCAGGTAATAATAATAATAATAATAATAATATGTTGGAAAATATAGCTCAGGAGTATAGAATGAAAAAGACTGAAGACTTTTATATAATGAATATCTTATTCCAGAAATAATTTGGAAGTTACTAGATATGGCAAACATCAAATTACATTATTCTCACTGCCCTCCCCACCACCACTCCTGGCCAGTGAAATTGAATATATATTTTCATAGGTAAGAAATCATTACTGATGTAGGAGTCATTCTAGAATCTGCTTTTTACATATAGTCAGAGGATCTCCTTGTTGGAGCAAAGATGAAAATTAATACAAAACTAGGAAGAATAAAAGTTTGAAAATGACGTGTGCAAATAAACCACTCAAAAATGATCTGTTTGGAGCAGCTAAGTGGTGCAGTGGATAGAGCACCAGCCCTGAAGTCAGGAGGACCTGAGTTCAAATGTGGCCTCAGATACTTAACACTTCCTAGTTGTGTGATCCTGAACAAGTCACTTAACCCCAGTTGCCTCAGGAAAAAAAGAGTTTGAATAATTTACAATCAGAAATGGGAAAGATATGGTGAAAAACATTAATATTTATCAAAACAATTTCAAAAAGAAGTTTAACTAATTTAACTAATTGTCATAAAAAGAAAATCTCTCCCCCAACTCTTTTTTTTTAATTTAATTTTATTTAATAATAACTTTGTATTGACAGAATCCATGCCAGGATAATTTTTACACAGCATTATCCCTTGCAATCACTTATGTTTCATTTTTTCCCCTCCCTCCCTCCTCCCCCCCCAAGATGGCAAGCAGTCCTATATATGTTAAATATGTTGCAGTATATCCTAGATACAATACATATTTGCAGAACCGAACAGTTCTCCCGCTGCACATCTCCCCCAACTCTTAAAAACTATTTTAGCAGCAAACAGTTAATTTATTTGCCAAATATGTTTTAATAGCAGCCAAAGGAAACACTGGTTTACACTACAAATCTGTGTGAAAAATCTTATGAAGAATGATGAGAAATGATGAGCTGTATAAAATCAAAGTATTGAGAAATTCTGTATAAAAAAATCAACCAGTTTAAACAAATCTTAAAGTCTAGTAAGCAGTTATCTTAAGTGCATTTAAGGATAAAGCTAGAAGAGAACAAAAACAGATTGAAGATCTTTTCAAACTTTTTTTATAACATAACAAATCTTTTATAATCAACTTTTCATCATCATTGAATGATGGAGAAAATACAATATTCTGAATTCTTAAATCTCTGATTCCAGTTATGTTATAGAGGAAATAGAATTGGTACTGAAAAGTATTAAGATAGGAATATCAGCTAGATAAAACCAAAATATTGAAACAAGAGGTCTGTGTTAGAGATGTTGAAAGAAAACTGAGGAATTTATTCTCAAGTTATTTGAATGAGGGGGAAGACACGAAAGGCAAAAACAACAAAATAAAACAAGCTAGAACTTAGATCTTTTAACTACTACTTTTAAAAAGTCCATTCTTCAATAATTAAATTATCAAAGGTCAATAGTTCACAAAAGGAAAATGGAAAAATATTTAAAAATCACATGAAATTATGCTACAAATCATTAATAATAAGAAAATTGTACATCAAAACAACCTTCATGTTTTACTTCACAGCCAGTATATTCATGAAAATGGCAAAATGTTGGAGGGATAATGGGAAGACAGACAAATTAATACTGATGGAATTATGAATTAGTTGTTGGTTTTGCTGCTCATCCTTCATTTTAAGAAAGGACTAAGGACATCACAAAATGATTTCTTGAATTGTTTAAAAATTGGGTTTGTAAGACAGAGCTGCCCTCTCTCTTCAATGATAAAAGTCAAAAAACTAGTTTTGTTCTTTTTTTTTTAATTAGTCATCTGTCCTTTTTAGAAAGTTCAATACTAGATGAAATCTATGCCCCTTTAGATGCTTTACCAGAACTTCGGTATTACTCTTTTCACTGTGACTTTCTTATAGACTTCCTTAAGTTCTCCTGGTTTTTTTTTTTTTCAATCATTCTCTTATATTTATATGTGTTGGGTTCTTTAAGTCAATTCCAGTAGAACAAAAGCACTGGCAGGCACAACTTAACAGGCAAATTGGAACAAATTTGAATAGGACTACCCAGGGATAGACAATACCTCTTGTCTAAGGATCAGCCCAGGTAAATCAGTTCATTATTAGCATTTTCTCCCAACTGAAACTATTTATTTAGTCATAATAGATGAATTATCCATGCCAGTAAAGTCACAAATCTTTAAAGTTGACATTGTCTCATAATTCTGAAAGCTCATCTCCAATTTTCCTATCTATCCAAATCTATGGGGCCATTCCATGAAGGTTTGTCATATATTCTATCTCAAGGGCTCACTGTATGTTTATAGAAAAAGTAGAATTTTACACCCTTAAAAAATCATTTTGAATCCCTTTCCCACCCAACTATATTGGTTTTTCCTAAAGAAGTAAGTAGAACTTTGGTAGAAAAATACATAGCAAGGAAAACAACAGAGAAGATTAAGTCCCTTTGAAAGTTGGGAATTTCATGGGCATCAGGGAACTGTCTAGCCACAGTTTGTTTACATGTGGTCTAAGTACTTTCTTAATGTGATCTTGTATTTAAGTGTATATAGGTTCAGCAAGAAAAGAGGAAGAGGAAAATCAAAGTTGTCATGATGCCAGGAGAAAATTATAGGGCGTTTCCTGCTTTTGAGAGATCAGTAGCTTGCTTTCACTATTTGGTTTGAGGCAATGCATTGTCCATAAATAAGTATTGTACAGCCTTGAGATGAGAAATATACTTTTTGCTTACCAAAAGCACAAAGGTCAAGGATTAGTCTTTCCATAGTGCACAAGAGCAAATTTTCTAATTAGAAACTACCCTGCCATTCATTCAAAAAGTGTTGTTTGAGCACCTGTTGTCTTCCTGATATGATGCAAGCATTAGGGACAAAAAGACAAAAATAAGATGGGCCCTGTTTTTTAGGAGTTTACTTTCTTTTGAGGATAGGGAGGAAAAAGAAGTCATTATATATAGCCACAAATATACAATCTATATAAAATATTTATTTTGGTTGGAATCTATAATTTTATAAGTATAGGAAATTCCAGATAAAGAGACTCCCTCTACCAATGAAAAATGACAATTGTGTTTTGCAACTTTACAGAGAGTCAATATCATCTTTATAGTTAACTATCATCTCCATGCCAATGATTTTCAGATTTACTTATCCAGCTCTAATCTCTTTCTTGACTTCCATTCTCACATCTCCAACTGTCTATTAGACATCTCCAACTAGATGTCCCATGGACAACTTAAGCTTATTATATCCACACTGATCTTCTCACCCAAATTCTCTTTTCTTCTTAACTTTGCTTTCCTTGTCAAGGATATCATCATCATCCTAATCACCTACAAACCTTGGTGTCATGCCCTCAGTTTTTCACTCTTTCTCATACTCTATCTCCAATCGGTGTCCAAATCCTGTTGTTTTGAAACTTTATAACATCTCTTGTATATGCCCTATTTTTCCCTGTTACCGCAGCATATTAGTGCAGATTTTCACTATTTCCTATGTGAAATACCCCAATAACATTCTGATTGGTCTCCCTGTCTCAATTCTCTCCTTGCTCCAGTTCATCTTCTACTCAGTTATCAAATTAATCTTTTAAAGTGCAGACCTATGTCAAAATACACACACACACACACACACACACACACACACACACACACTCCAATGGCTCCCTATCACTTCTAGCATTAAATATAAATCCTTCTGTTAGACTTTTTAAAACCCTTGATGATCTGGTCCCTTTCTAGCTTTTGGTTTTCTTACATCTTATTTCCTTTGCTTGCTCTGCAATCCAGAGCCATTGATCTCCTTGCTTTCACTCCACAAGACATCCTGTCCTCTAACTTCATGCATTTTCACTTGTTTCCTTACAAGCCTGGAATTTTTCCTGTCTTTATCTTCATTTCTATCTCCTGAATTCCTTCAAATCCCAGCTAAAATTCCACCTTCTACAAGTCTTTTTTTATCTTAATCTTTAATTCCATCAGAGATTATCTTCAGTTTATCCTGTATATATCTTGTTTTATAATTGTTTGCCTCAATAGGCTGTGAAGTCTTTGAGAGTTGTGAATGTTTTCTATTTCTCAGTAGAGTTTTATATATTTGTTTGCTTTGGGGCAGGGGCTGGGCAACAGGGCTTTCTTTATATCTCTAGCATTAATTGCTTTTTTTAGTTACAACTACATCATCATCTTTATCATGTCCCATCTAGAATAAACTCTTTATTAGGAAAATCATCAACTTGAAGCTTCAGTCAACATTGATATTCACACTTCTTCCATACTCTCATTGGATATTTCTTTTTTGATTGGAAGTCTAAAGCTTCCCTGTATACAGGACTCAAAATACCAGTTATTTGTTAGCTTTCAGCTGCTCAGCTTGGTTTTTAACTCCACCTCAATGTTTATTCTGCCTTCAGGTACCCTCTGATTCTACCCTTTCCTCATTTCAAGCTTCCTTGTATGTATTCTTTGTACTGTCTTCCAAATTAGATTATATATTCCTTGAGAGCATAGACATACTGTCTTTGCTTTACTCTTTTGTATCCCAAGCATTAAGCACAATCCCTAGCATATTTAATAAATGATTAATGACTTGAAAAGCTGGTAAGAGATTAAATGTTTTACCCAGGATTACACAGAAGTTATAAATCAAAAGCAAACCTTGAACCTGTATTATTCTGATATTGAAAAGTGTAGTGGATACATATACCATAGTATCATACACAGTAAATATAAGATAATTCTTAAGAGTTAAATAAGCATAAGAAGGACTGGAGGTATCTTAGGAGTTCTTGGGAATATTTTTGTGAACTAATCCTGTGAAAGATATCCTTTCATTTTTCCAAAGAGGATTTCGTCTATTTTTGAAATCCAACAAAATTAAACTCTTTTTTTTTTCTATTTAATTTACCTTAGAAAGGAAACCAAAATGTGCTGTTTGGGTCCAATCTAGGAAAAACCAATTTCTAAGAGACTGATGGTTTCACTGGAAGAAGTGCCAAAAGAGCAGCAGCTAGATGACACAGTGAATAAAGCACTAGTCCTAGATTCCAGAAGGGCCAAAAGACAGCTCATTTTGCCCAATTGGGTGTATTTCATCCTCTATCCTCTACCAAATGTCTTTTTCACTTGCACTGCTTTTAAAAAAGCATGTGTGTTTGAAATTATGGGATTTTTTTTTTTTTGCTTGACTATGTATAACCATACATGAAGGTTTTGTTTTTCTTTTTCCTATGGGGAAGAAGATGGTAGAAGGGAAAAACAAATATTCACTAATTGAAAACTCAATTTTAAAACAAGAACCAATGTTTGTGTTGGAGGAGAGATGAATATATTCAATCTCCTGGGACACATACTAGTCACTTATTATGGTAGAAAGCAGGATGAGCCAGAGAAATCCTGGGATTAAAAGTCACAATGAGGACCTCTTCATAGACATGATGAAGATAATAAGTTATTTGAGAGAAGGGGGAAGACCCAGGAGATGGAGATGAAATATGATTCAACTAGACAAATAATTTGTAAATAAGTTCCATCCTATAGTTCTTGTAGTGTATGAGTAAAATAATGAGGTAAAAAAAAATGGTGCCTGGCAAAGACTTGTGTTTTCAGATGCCATCTTGTTCATTTGGAATGGAATCCATCTAATGGAATACTTTTCCCCAACTGCCCACAAGAGCTTTCCATCATTGTTAGCTAAATAGCAAATCTACCTTGCCTCTTAGTAGCAAGATAGAGAACAAAGGGAGGAAGAAGAGATTTGAAAACAAAAGGAGTATACCTTAACAAAAGGAGAAAGACAAATCACTATTGATCAGAGAAATGCAAATTAAGACAACTCTGAGATACCACTACACACCTGTCAGATTAGCTAAAATGACAGGAAAAAAATAATGATGAATGTTGGAGGGGATGTGAGAAAACTGGGACACTGATGCTTTGTTGGTGGAGTTGTGAATGAATCCAACCATTCTGGAGAGCAATCTGGAATTATGCCCCAAAAATTATCAAACTGTGCATACCCTTTGATCCAGCAGTGTTACTTCTGGGCTTATATCCTAAAGAAATATTGAAGAAGGGAAAGTATGTGCCTGGATGTGCCAAAATGTTTGTCGCAGCCCTGTTTGTAGTGGCTAGAAACTGGAAATTGAATGGATGCCCATCAATTGGAGAATGGTTGGGTAAATTGTGGTGTATGAATGTTATGGAATATTATTGTTCTGTAAGAAATGACCAGCAGGATGAATACAGAGAGGCTTGGAGAGACTTACATGAACTGATGCTAAGTGAAATGAGCAGAACCAGGAGATCATTATGTACCTCAGCAATGATACTGTTTGAAGATGTATTCTGATGGAAGTGGATTTCTTCGACAAAGAGATCTAACTCAGTTTCAATTGATTAATGATGGACAGAAGCAGCTTCACTCAAAGAAAGAACACTGGGAAACGAATGTAAACTATTTGCATTTTTGTTTTTCTTCCCGGGTTATTTTTACCTTCTGAATCCAATTCTCCCTGTGCAATAAGAGAACTGTTTGGTTCCACATACATATATTATATCTAGGATATACTGCAACATATTTAACATATATAGGACTGCTTGCCATCTAGGGGAGGGGGTGGAGGGAGGGAGGGAAAAAATCGGAACAGAAGTGAGTGCAAGGGATAATGTTGTAAAAAAATTACCCTGGCATGGGTTCTGTCAATAAAAAGTTATTATAAAATAAAATTTAAAAAAAAAGAAGAAAGATACTTCTCTTAGTTATCTTTTAAAAGCTTTGCACAAGTGTTACCTTTCTTCACAAAGGCCACAAACTCTCACGTTACTTTGTATATTTTTGGTATTGCTTATATAGGTTCAGAGGTTAGCTAGGTGGCACAACGGAGAGTACCAGAGTTAGAGTTAGAAAGACTTATTTTCCTGAGTTCAAATTTGACCTCAGGCATTTACTAGCTGTGTGACTCTGGACAAATCATTTAACCCTGTTTGCCTGTTTCTCCATTTCCAAAATGAGCTAGAGAAGGAAGTGGAAAAGTACTCCATTATCTGCCAAGAAAACTCCAAATGAAGTCCCAAAGACTCAGACATTACTAAAAATAACTAAAATCAGTTGTTGAAATAATCTTGTGAATGATTACTTTTCAGTTTGATCACAGAATGTAGAAAAGTAGATAAATAAGTCTAATGTGAACCATAAATAGGGAGAGAAAGCACCTTGATTAGAAGTATTCATTCATTATGTTTTCCTTAATTCCTTGTTATTGTTCTTGGTTTACTTTGATTTTTTTTCTGTGCCAGTTAATCTTTTGCATCAGTCTCTCCAATTTCTTTCTCTTTTCTTAATGTATAACTTTTCACTTTTGATCTCTCATTGTAAGTCTCCTGGCTATTTTCTGTATTTGTACCCATTGCTTCAACAGCTCAATCTTTCTAAGACAAGATCTGAATTTGTCATTTTCCTGTTCAAGGATTGTCATTGGCCATTTATGTCATTGGCATATATCCATAGCATAAGGATTCTAAACCTTGTGACGTGTGCACATATGTGTGTAGACATAGGTTTTCGTATGATGTACCCTGTTGCTGAAACCTATGAAACTTCTCAGAATGTTTTTAAAAGCAAAAAAAAAAAAAAACCTACATAGGATTGTAAAGGAAATAAATTGAAAAGCAATTGTCAAAATAGTTGTTTTTTTTTAAATTCATAAATTCCAGATTAAGAACACTTGCATATAACATAAATTACACCTTGATCTGGAATTTAAGGACTTTTATGGTTTGCTGCTCTTCATGCATTCACAAATGTTCTCCCTAGATCTTCTATCTTCATAAATTTTTACAGGTTGCCTCCATCCCTGGAACTGAAATTTATGTGAAGCACTATGGTGCAATACAATGGGGTCAAACTCAACTAGAAAAAAGAACCATTAAATCATACATAAGGATCCTTGTAGGGTGCACACTGACTTAGAAAACCACATGTTTATATTACCTATATTTTATTATATTTGATTATATTTTAATCTGTTTTGGCCACACTCAGGAGTGTTGTAGATCATGTGCTTAAAAGTCAGTTGTAGTGTATTGTTTTACTTGAAATCAGGAAGCTCAAGGTTTGAATCCAATCTCAAACTTTTACTAGTTATTTAACTTTTTTGAACTTCAGTTTCTCATTTGTAAAAATGAAGACAATGGTAGCATGTATCTCATGGGACTGGGACCATATAGGAGGTACAGTGGGTATAATATCAAGCCTGGAGACAGAAAGACTCATATTCCTGAGTTCAAGTCTGGTCTTAAAACACTTATTAATTTTGTTATCCTGGGCAAACCACTTAATCCCTGTTTGCCTCAATTTCCTTACTTGTAAAATGAGTGAGAGAAGAAAATGCATTTGAAAATCTTTGCCAAGAAAATCCTAAATGGGGTCATGGAGAGTTGGACATGAATGAAACAATCAAACAACAATAAACATTGGATTAGTGTGAAAATCAAATGAATTACCTTCCCAGAAACTTATCCTTTTCCACTTGACTTCTTATTTACATTTATCACATTCTAACCTATATCATAGCATTTTTCCATCATATCATAGGTTTGCAGCCTAACAGGATCATAGAGATCCCTAAGCTGAATCCTTTCGTTTTACAATGAACAATTAGAGCCCTGAGAGTTTAAATAACTTGTGTGAGATCACTCAGTGGTAAATTCTTTGACTCTAAATCTCTCACTATTTCTGCTTGATCACATGATTTCCTTATGTTGATTGATTTTTATGTCGTTATATATTTTTTTTAATTTTCAACTATATTAATTCTCCCTTTGATCTCAAATTTATTACCTACTCAGAAAAGAATATGAATTCCCTCTGCCTCACAAGATATAATTTCTATAACTTCCATTCCATGCTATTCATTCACCTATCTTTATTCATTTAACTTACATGATATATTCCTTTCATTAAGAGACATTAAAAGCATGTGATATATCTGTAATGTTTATTTCAAATAGTTGATCAATCATTGGACTGACTTATTTGATATTTTAATTTGTTGTTGTTGTTTGATAAGTCTGTCTTGATCATCTAATTAGACTTTCTAAGGATCTAAAGTTTCCAAGATCTCATCAATGAATCTCTCCAAGTTTCTTTACATATCACTCTCTTTCATTCACTCAATATTTCAGCTAAATTGGCTTTCTGGCTAGTGCAACCTGCAAAAATTATAAATTTTCTTTTGGGGAGAGACAGTTCTTAAACTTGTCAGGCTATATACAACCCTCTTCTACTCATGCTTTGACATAGGCCTTTCCTTTCTCCACTACCATTTCTAGAATGCATCTCCTCCTGACTACAATCTCATATCATCTCTTCCATTATTCAAGGGCCAGCTCAAGTGCCATCTCTTATGAAAACCTTTTGTGAACTCCATAGTTTCACTTCATAGTTCCTTCCACCAGAAATTGTTTGGGACTGCTTTCAACAATATGTTGCACTTACTCTAATAATGTGTTCTTTTCTTCCAATAGAATGAGAACTTGCTTCTTGATAACTGAGATTGGTTTGTTTTATCCTACTTTTTGGAGTCTCAGTGTCATTCATAGTAGCTGGTATACATCTGTTACTTAACAAATACCTACTGAATGAATAAATAAAGTATTTTCTTTCCAGGGATTCAGGTTGGAATCCATCCAAGTATGCCCTTTCAATGTGACTCCTATTTATATCTTCTTATAAATGTTCCTTTGGATTGTCAACCCACCCTGCCAGTATGCACTAGAACCTTCTTGAGTTCTCTTAATATTGAGAAATTACCAAAGGCATGTGTAGACTATCCACTGGTTACTGTAACCTGAAACTAGTCTTCTTTTTGTATCAATCATTTCTTTGATCATAGGATCAAAGGTCATAGATTAAGGACTAGGAAAGATATTGAGAGTTTATCTATTTTAAACCCCCTTGGCTTAAGGATAAGAGATCTGAGTCCCAAGAGAAATGGAGTAGCTATTTCAAAGCCACAAAGTAAGTCAGCAACAGAGACACAATTTGAATCTATGTCCTTTGATTTCAAATCTAGCTTCCTTTTTTTTTTCTCATTTCATTATGTTAAAATTGAGAATGCTTTAAATAATAATGTTTTGAAGTCAGAGAATCCTGGGTTTATATCCCATCTCTGATGCTTATTATACCCATATTTCCTTGGCAAATTAACTTATCTATCCCAGTTATCAGTTTCCTCAACTGTAAAGTAAAGAAGTTGGACTAAATAGTATTAGATTCCATTTGTATTAATAGTTAATAGTATCAAATTTCCAGATTCAGATTTATAATCTTTTATTTTTATAATCCTTTCTCCCACATTTCCTTACTTTACTCTTTTATGTGGCTAGCATTTAGTTTTGACATTTTTAAAGTTCTTTATGTATATATTATTTCATTTGAGCCTCACAATAACCCTGAGAAAATTTTTATTATCTCTATTTTACAGGAAAAGAAAATGAAAAGCAGAGATATTAAGTAATTTGCCCATTTTTGCTTTGAGACGGGGTTTGAACTCAGGTCTTCTTGACTCCCAGGCAAATAGATAGAGCTCTAGCCATAGAGTCAGAAGGACCTGAGCTCAAATCTGGCCTCAGTCACATACAAGCTATGAGAACCTGGACAAGTCACTTCACTCTATTTACCTCAGTTTCCTAGCTGTAAGATGAGTTGATGTAGGAAATGGCAAATCACTGCGGTATAGTTTCCAGGAAAATCCCAAATAGGGTCATGAAGTGTTAGATATGACTGAAAATGACAGAACACCAACAATTTCTTGACTTGTCAACAATTCTATTTGCTGCATCAGCGGCCAATTGTATTATGAGAAATATCTCTTTGATTGAAGGTAGCATGATATAGTGAATAGAGAGCTGGTCTCAAAACCAGGAAGAAGTTGTTTTAAATCCTACCTATGACATCTACTAGTTGTGTGACCCTGGACAAGTTATTAACTTCTCAGTATGCTAGGCAGTTCTCTAAAATGATAAACTGAAGATAATTTACTGTTCTATATTATCAGAGGAAGTTTCTTCACTTAGGAGACCTTCACAAATCTAGTCTCTATTCTTCTCTAGGTGATATATTAAATTTGGCATTAAATTAATTGAAATTAGGTTGAATATGACCTTTTCTTTGTAGTCATACTGAGACCTGGAAAAGACCTTAACCTAAAAAGATCAAGGCCTTCCATTGTATTTGGGGCCATCTTTAGTTGTCCTTATCTATATATTGCCACTGAGCCCAGATGGTTCTGCAGGATAAAGTGAGGCAGGGGACTTTGCATAATCCTCCCTCACTTGAATCCAATTCACTTGAATGTCATGGTGTCACCTCCTTGATGTCATGATCTTCTTTGAGAATGAAGGACAAGCAACAAGAAAAAATAAACACAAAAAAATAGAAAAGAAAGAGTGGCACTATGTGTTCAGGGCCACATAGTATCTGGGCCAGCAGATAAGCCACTACCTTTTCTTCTCTGAAGAGAGGAAGGAAAGAGATCCTTATTCATGCAGTTTTAGAAGAAGATTCTCCAAGATTCCAGATCATTACACATGTTCTAAGAACTGGACTTTAATTGGCAATAGGTAAGAGAATTTGGTACTAAATGAGATGTGGCTTCTTATCTTAGATTAAGTTGGGACCATCTATAACTAACTAATTCCTGATTGCTGATCCCATTCAGACATTGGGGAGAAAGGAGGAGGGAGAAGCAATTTTGTTGCTTCCCTTCTATGACCTTTGAGCTCTACTAAAAGTCAACTGGTGGAGAGCTCAAGACAAGTACCTGTGATACAATAGAATGTGAACTGGATGGAGAGTTAGGAGAACTGAATTTGGTCCTGGCTCTGATAGAATGCATATTTTTGAATAGGTTACTTTACTTCAATGTCTTCTACTGTAAAATGAGGAAGGTTGGACTTTATAATCTCTGAGTTCTCTTCCAGCTTCAAATTCTGTTATCTCTTAGAATTTCCAGTTTTCATAATCTATAATAACCCTATCAATGTGATCCTGTGTTGCATACAGAAGCAAGATCACAGAATTCTACTTTCATTTGATCAGACCCCAGTTATAGTACTATTTTTAGTTCTGGATATACCATTTTATCAAGGTATTTACTTAATAAGTAGAAGCTTATTTAGAAGACGGTGAAAAGGATGGTGAAAAGATAAGGTGGGAGAAGATTTAAGCTATGAATTAAGCTAAGAATTAAGTATGGGAAACTATCATAATGATGAGAAGCATCCAAAAGTAGCATTAGAGGCTCAGAAATGAATAACTCTCTTCACTGAGGGATCATCAAAGGAAGGTGCATGAATATAAATATTAAAGCCATAAATTTAGATTTGAACTAGATATACTAATCTAACACAACTATTTTATGGATAAGGAACCTATATTTGTAGATATTTATAAATAATTAAGTTGAATTATTTGCTCAACGTTCAATGAGTAGTAAATAGCAAGCAAGAGTTTAAATCCAGATTCTTTAACTCCAAAACCCAGTGTTAGTTATCCCAAAGCATCATTACTGAAGATGACATTTTCATTCAGTTTCTGGTTGGATTTTATAGCCTCTGAGATCCTTTCTGATCCTACAAATCTATGATTCTATTGATTAAAAAGCATAAGAACTTTGAACAGGACTTAAAAAGAACGTAATATATGTTGCTCATCAATATGTTTTTTTCCAATTATTTGAAGAAAGCTTCTTCCTTGAGGACTAATACCTGTTATTTCATTCAGTTCAACACTTAGAAAACAGCCACATGAATATAAGCCCCCAGTCTCCATTATATCTCTTTTTCTAGATTGCTACCCTAGAAATTTTGGGAAGTTTTCTTTTGGTGAGATCCAGGACTTTCTCTCTGGATTAAGCTGAGTTACCTTGCTCCCACTAGGAGAGTTCATTCTCTCTATATTGTCTGTATTATATTCTTTTTTGTATGCCTTCTTTGATTTCTGTTTTGCCACCAATTTGGATAAGGGAGTTTTCTTGGGTAAGTAAATAATTGTGAAACTGGTATTTAGTGGAGAAAGAGGTCAAATTTTTAATACAAACTTGGGACATTTCCCTCCAATAATGAACAGTTATTAGAAGTTACTCTAAAGTTTATAGACCCTAGACATAATATTTAAGGAAACAAATGGATGTGATTCTGGTGTGATACTGCATCCCCAGTCTCTGAGGAGATCAGAATATAGGCCTCTGGCTTCAGCTTCCTGCTTCTTCTCCTGGGAAAAAATTAAAGTCTTCCTTGGAGAAGTGGGAAGTGGGGAGAAAAAGCTAGAAATGTCTATCCTGTCTCTCTCTAAAACACATTGACAAGCCCATGCTATGTATAAGGAATAACCTCTATAACACTTGGGTCTATTATATTAGCTATTTAAAACAATTTAAGTCAGGCAATTATCAATTTATGACATTAGTAAAACTAACTCACTAGTTTGACCTTCTATGGCAATCCCCTGAAAGCAGTGTGGTTGGATCTAAAGTATATAATTCAAATCCTGTTTCTGCTGCTTAACAAATGTGTAACCAACCATTTAATGTCTCTGAGACATAGTTCCTCATCTGTAAGCTGAGAGTTGGCAATGGATTGGATGTTGGAGGAGAAGATTGAAAAATCAAGAATAATTACAAAATGTTTAACTTGAAGGTCTTTCAGAATCTACTTTTATAGGTTCACTTAATACTGTTCTTTCACACACTGTACATTCTAGATGAAATGACTTGCTTGTTGCTCTTTGTATATTTCATCTTCTCTCTCTAAACATTTGCACGGGCAGACACCCATGCCAGAAAGGTACTCTCTTTATCTCTATCTCACTGAATCCCTAGATTCCTTAGAATTTCAGTTCATCTTACACAAAGCCAATTTTGATTCTTTCTTGTTGCTTGTAGCCACACCCTGAAAATTATTTTGTTAATGCATACATGAAGATGCATATATGTAGAATATATTATGGTACAAGCATATTTGTTGATAATTCACTATTTTATCATCAAGATTTTCCCCAGTTATATTTGATTTTTTATATGAGCTGTTGCTTATTCCCAAGATACTATAAGAGTACTGCAGTCACAAAATCTTTGTTTTGTTTGTCTAATGCTTAATATAGCATATGGCACAGAATAGGTGCCAAATAAATGTTTCTTAAACTGATTTGAATGGAGACTTGTAAATAGGATCATGATTGGACTCAATATATATAGAAACAGGCAAAAATGAAAAGGAAGGTGACAGGTTAGGAGGAGAAAAAAGAGATCATATTTCTGAAATGGAAAAAATTGGACAAAAATTTTTCAGGTAACCCTTTGGGTTTTTTTTTTTATTCAATAGTATTTTATTTTTCCAATTATGTGGAAAGATAGTTTCCAACATTTATCTTTGTAAGAATTTGAGTTCCAAATTTTCTTTTCTCCTCCCTCTTCTAACTCCCACCTCCCTAAAACAGTAAGCAATCTGATATAGGTTATACATATACAATCATTTTAAATATATTTCCATATTAGTCATGTTGTGAAAGGAAAATTAGAACAAAAGGGGAAAATCACAGGAAAGCAAAAGCAAAAGCAAACAAATGGGAAAAAATGAAAATAGTATGCTTTGACCTTTATTCAGTCTTCGTTGCTTTCTCTCTGTATACAGATCACATTTTCTATCCAAATCTATTGGAGTTAGTTTGGATCACTATATTGCTGAAAAGAGCTAAATCTATCATAGTTGGTCATTAAAATAATCTTGTTGTTCTCCTGAAGAATTGGAAAATTCTTTTCTTTGTTTCCCTCATTTCATGTGGGAAAACTGTAGTCTTAGAAGAGGAGATATCTTGTCCAAGTTTGTGTAATGATCAAGAAGGTAGAATGACAAGTTTCCTTTCAGATTGAGAATTTCAGAAGATTGTTAATTACTAAGTGCAAATGTTCAGGAGATGGAGATGGAGGATAATTAGGAAAGAGTCTAAGGTTTTAGAGGTAGATTTGGAAGTCATGCACATAGAGGTAATAAGGACAGACATAAAGGTAAAGACCAGAAAACCAAGGACTGAAAATTAATTGAATGAATCTTTACTCAGCATCTACTAAGTGTAAAGCAAGTAGGTGGTACAGTGGACAGAGCATCAGCTCTGGAGTCAAGAAAAAGACCTGAGTTCAAATCCAGTTTCAGATATTTACTAGCTGAATGATCCTGGGCAAGTTACTTGGCTCTGTATTCCTCAATTTCCTCACTTATAAAATGAGCAAGAAGGAATTGGGAAACTACTTCAGTATCTTTATCAAGAAAACCCCAAAAAGTCATATAGAGTCAGACACAACTGGAATATGATTCAATACAAGAACAACATTCTTTAAAGCACTAAGTACACAAATAACTCATACTTACTTAGCAAGGTAAGCTTTAAAAAGTGATTTACTCTGAATAACACTATAAGTAGTGGAAGAATATTATTGTTTCGATTTTGTAGATGAATAAACTGAAGTACATGTTTAAAATGAGTTCTCAAATGACTTAAATAATCAGAGTTAGCTTAAACCAAATCTTCTGATTCTCAGAGAAGTAGTTTCTTTTTTTCTATTATTCTACATCTATAATATATAAAAACAACATTTTTTTTTATTAAATCAGCTACTACAAAGATAGATACAACATAAGACTTCCTGCCCTCAGGGCCTTATAATCATGAGATAATCCTTTTAAAAAAGGCTGTATATTTTTTCCAAAAAAAAATAAAAATAATAAATAAATAAATAAAGATTATGTACTATGAGGTTGGAGACAGAAATGAAAGTATGGCTTAAAATTAAGATAATATGTGAGATTATATCAAAATTTTTAAAATTATGTTAAAGGTTGAAAAGAAGCTTTTGACAAAATAAAAAGTATTTTTTAATGCAAGAAAATATAAAAATAAGTAGATTTTTCCTAAATATGGTAAACAATCTCTACTGGAACTCAAGAAATAGAATGCAATGTTCAATAGCAAAGCACCTAAGGTCTTTCCAATAAGATTGAGGGCAAAGCAAAGATGTTTTATGTTATTATCATTATTTAATCTGGGTCTAGAAATGCCAACCACAGCAGTGAGAAAATAAACAAAAACTTGAGGGAATAAAAACAGGCAAAAAGGAAACAAAGATATCAGTATCTGCAGAAAACATAACAGTTTACCTGGGGAACCCTGGAAATTCAACTAAAAACATTAAACATTTAATAATTTCAGTAAAGTAGCACCATGTAAAATAAACCAATAAAATAATAGCATTATTTGTATTTTTAATGCAACTCATCACAAGATAGAGAATAATGTCCATTTAAATATTCAGAACATATAAAATGTCTATGAGTCCACCCAACAAATACTCTGGATTTATATGAATGCAAAATACTGCACAGTAATCAAGGAACCCAAAGAATAGAAAACATCAATTCCTCATGTTTGAGTTATATTGATAGGATTAAAATGCTGATTAAAATTTAATTACTTAAATTAATTGGCAGTTTTAATCCTATTTAATCAAACTATAAAAGAGTTATTTTATAAAATTAGACAAAATGAATATAAAGGGATATTATTGCACCATAAGAAATAACAATTAGGAAAGGCTTTAGGAAAAAATTAGGAAAGGTATGTTTAGGAAGACATACAAAGTATGATACAGAGTAAAATAAGAAGAACAATTTAAATTATAACAATAATGATGATCATAAGAAAAACAATTTTGATAGATCTCAGGACTCTGATCAAAGTGACAAATGATAGTTACTTTAAAAGATTAATAATGTGACATATTTCTCATTCCTTGACAAAGAGATAGGGAACTTGAAATATAGAATAAATCATAGCTATCCTTAGCATGGCCAAAAAGTTGATTTATTTTAGACTATCCCTATTTATTACTAAAGAGGGCAGCTACTTGAAGATGAGGGTGATAGGTTAGTGGGTGAATGTAATGGCCAGACTAGCCTTCTCTGGAGTCTGGAGTCTGAGCTCAAGCTCAAACACACATACACTCAAGTCTTAAGTCTGCTTATTTCAAGTCCTCTCAGTCCTTATATACTTTAGTACACTGAGCATGTGCCAACTGTAGAACCATTACATCACTATATTAAGTACTAAGTATATGAAAATTAGAGAACCATCATCTCATTAATCACACTGAGTTAACACCCTGCTGTAAGTATCTTTGCTTTAAATATACTTTTCTCAGAGTTCCCCAATATCTGTGGTGCTCTACAGGTAAAAATCACTAAACCTTTGGAAAAAACATCAATTAATGCTTTTTAAAGAATATTTTGAAGCATTATGTGATGATCAACTGTGACAGACTTAGCTCTTTTCAGCAATGAGGCAATTCAAAGCAATTCCAAAAGACATGATGCAAAGAGCCATCCACATCCAGAGAGAGAGAGAACTATGGAGACTGAATATGAATTACAACATAATATTTTCATCTTTTGTTGTTGTTGTTGTTATTGTTTGTTTTCTTGCTTAGTTTTTCCCTCATTTTTCCCTTTTTATATAATTTTTCTTCTGTACTTTGATAAATGTGGAAATATGTTTAGAAGAGTTGCACATGTTAATTGCAGTCTAGGGGAAGTGGGAGGTAGGGAGGGAAAGAGAAAAATTTGGAACACAAGACTTTGCAAGGATAGATGTTGAAAACTATCTTTGTATTGCATGTTTTTTGAAAAATAAAAAGCTGTAGAGGGCCGCAGATAGTGGGGGAATGCTGGGTAAGGTATAAGATCCTTTATCCCAGAGGAAACCTCCTATGTGATTTGTCTCCCCATTTCCCTTGGTGCCCACCTCCCCTTTGAGAAGTCAGGGAGGGCATGATCACCTGTATTCTACTTGAAACAAGGGATACTTACAGCAGGGTGCTTATAGTTAGCACTTACTCAGTGTGATTGTGAGGTAATAGTTCTCTAGTTCACATATACTTGCATATACTTAGTGTGCTGTAATGACGTAATCATACTTAGGTATTTAAGGTCTGAGAGGACTGAAAATGAGACTCTCCATTTTTGACCATCCTAGTGGCTCTACTACTTTCTTCACTCCTTCACTAAGACCAAAGCTGGCCCAGAGATCCTCCAGAGAGCTAGTCTGGACACTGCAGTTTGGTGCCCAAACAGAGACCTCCAGAAGGACACTACATTTTGGCACCCAATGTGGAGCACTAAACATGGGGGCCTAGACGTGAAGCACTGGACATGAGGCCCTACACTCAGCAGCTCAACTGATGCAATCATAAGCTCAGTAAAGAAATTCCTGTGACCTGGAAATGAGGTGAGTACAAAAATAGACAAGTGGGAAAATTTGGTAAGGAGTAAATTAGTCACTTTCATTTTTCAGCTGAAATGGGAGAAATATTAAGAAAAGAACCTTCCCCACCCCAAAGGAAAAGATGTAGCATGCATAGTTAGGTTAATAGAGAAGCAAGGTTTATTGGTAACTCAGAAGCAGATCACTGGGCTCTTAAATATATTAGAATGCACATCTCCATGGTTCTCTAAGGAAGAAAAATTAGAGCCAGATATGTGGAAAATAGTGGGAGAGCAACTAATTGAATATTACAAAGCTATGGGTCCTGATTTAATTCCTGAGGAAATATTCCTTGTGTACAATATGATACAATTGACTTTAAAGAATCCCACAAGTTCTAAAACAAGAAAAAATTTTAATGTGGATGACCAGACAAGGAAGTGTGAGGAGAAAGAGCGGGAGGGAGATGACAGTGCAGCTGGAAGGCATGGAGAGCTGGGTAGGAAAAGAGTTAAGTACCTTAAGAACAGTGCTAATGAGCTTAAAGAGTATGGTACTTCTTACTTTCACAGTTTGGTTTCACTTCTGCCTACACCCTAACATGCACCCTTAGGGTCTTCTTCATCTCCTGACCCTCCTCCCTCAACTTTGCCTTCTTGGGCAGAGGGAGGAGGAATGGGAGGGACAGTGACATCATTAGCACTGCCTATGCAGCAGTTTTGCCCACTTCCCATGTCACCATTACAAGAGATATTAATTAAAGCTAAAGAGAAAGGACAGGATACATCTGGTTTGAAAATAGAAGTATACCCTGTGATTGAAGAGCTTGACTCTTCAGGTCAAGTCAGAAGAAAATACATTCCTTTTAATCTGTAAATCATAAAGATCTAAACAAGGCTTGCACTCTTTATGGGTCTACATCGTCTTATGTAAAGATTCTGTTAGAGAATTTGGCTTATAAAATTTTAATCCCTAATGATTGGAAATCTATAGCAAAGACATGCTTAGAACCTGGACAAAACTTGTGGCTTTCTGATTATAGTGAACTCTACAGAATGCAAGCCCAATGAAATAGGAAACCTGGAGTTAATATACCAGTCACCTTTGACCAACTAGCAAGTGTAGGTCCTTATGTAGATACTTTAGCACAGATTAATTACCCTTTGACAGCATATTAGCAAATTGCTTCTATTGCTATCAAAGCATGGGGCACCCTCCCAGGAAGACAAGATAGAGGGGAAGCCTTCACGAAAATAGTGCAAGGTCCAAATGAATCCTTTGCTGATTTTGTGGGATGTCTGCAGATAGCTATCACATGAGCTACTAGTGAAAATGTAGAAACAGAAATTATGATAAGACAACTCATTAGAGAAAATGCTAATAAGGATGGTAAAGAATTATACTAGAACTAAAAAAGGAAGCTCCTTTAGATGAAATCATAAGAAGCTATGCCATAGTGGGCACAAATACCTTTTATGCCCAGACTATGATACCGGCTTTTCAAAATATGAACATTGAGCTTTCAGATGTTCTGCTTCACCACATCGAGTACAGGAATAACTTGACCAAGGACATTTACAACTTTCTCTAAGTTCTTGGAATTCCCCTATATTTGCTACCAAAAGAAAAGAAAAGAAAAGAAATCTGGAAAATGGAAGATGTTGACAGATTTGAAAAAAGTAAATGAACAGATGAATGTGAAGTCCGAGCTAGCTCTCCGGAGGCCTCAGGATCACTCAGATTCAGGATAAGCAAAAGTCCTTGGTCTTTAGGGGGAGAAATGAAGGAGATGGACAAAATTGCTGCGAGCTCACCACCAACCTCCCTTTTCCTAGTCCTGCTAGAAAGTGAGTCTGGTTCATCTCACACCACCCTCTAATCGCTCCTATGGTTATCTGTTTACACCAAAACATCGAGCCAGCACAGAAAAGTGAGAAGGACCATTTTTCCAAACATATGTTAATAGTTATTGTCCAATAGGTAATTAGCCTTAAATGCTTGGTTGTCTGATTCAAGCACACCTTTTAAGAGTTTCAGCCCTTTACAGATGGAAAGTATGGGAGCTCTTCAGCCTGGATTTCCATCTCCTACTCAATTGCCTAGAGAATGGCCTCTTTTCATTAAAGACATTAAGGATTATTTCCTTTCTATCCCTCTGGAAAAGGAGGATATGAAAAGATTTACCTTTTCAGTGCCCAGTATTAATTTAGCTGAGCCTTTGCATATAGCTCCAGAAAAAAATTCAAAGGCATGCTTCTTTTCAATATTAAGATAGGAAGTACATTCTAAGGTACTTACAGTACAAAACTTTCTTTAAGAACAAAGAAATTGAACACCTTAAATGACTTTCAAATATTGATAAGAGATATCTAATGGATGGCTCCAATGTTAGGTTAACTACTTATCAATTACAACCATTATATGACATTTTAAGGGGAGACACTGCTTTAGACTCATCACACTAGCTTATAAAAGAAGCTCAAGAGACTTTGAGAGAATGTGAACTGGCTTTATCCAATGTGGTTGAAAGAATTACTCAAAAACCCTTGGAAATATAAGTTTTTGCTATAAAGAGGCACCCACAGCAGTCCTTCATCAAGGAGACAGTGTGATAGGGTGGGTGAATCTCTCAGCACAATCAGACCAAAGCCTTACTCCTTTACCCAGTGCTTGTGGCTAGAATTTTATTAAGGGCCATTAAACAAGTAGTACAATTAACAGGGATAAAACCTGACAAGATATATGCCTTTCATAGCAATGCACAAATAAATGTATGCTGTGAAACGAGCCCAGCATGGCAAATTTTATTGGCCACAACTCTAAATTTTACACACGAGTCTCTATTAAAGGTAACCCAGCTATTACATAATTGGCAAGAGATTTTTGAAGAAAAGGTTTCTAAGGTTCCTCTTAAAGGATCAACTGTCTTTACAGATGCACCCAAACATAACATCTGTGTTGTAAACTCTCATGACTTAACTATAAAGAAAGTAGTCAGAACTTCTTTTCAGTCCACTCAGTAGAATGAATTGTATACAATTATGCTAGCTCTTACTTATTGTCCAGGAGATATAAATATAATAACTGGTTTGGCCTATTCAGTATTTGGTACAAAGAATTGTCACAGCCCAAATATAATTTGTAGCTTCCAATATATATATATCACTCTTTAAGGAACTTCAAGAGCAAGTGAGAAAGCATCTAGGTAAAATTTTTATCTTGCATGTCCACTCTCATAATGGACCTCCAGGTCCTATTTTTCATGGAAATTCAAAGGCAGATCTTCTTCTAACGTTGTTAGCCAATATTCCTGTTTCAGGCAGCCCAAGAATCTTATTCTAAATATCATCAGGCTATTCCAACTTTAACATTTGCAATTTGGGATAACAAAAGAGGAAGCTAGGAGTATAGTAAAAGCCTACATAACTTGCCTTCCTTTCCATGCTCCTATGCTCCCTCTAGTGAAGAACCCTCATGGTTTGAGATCCAATGAAATTTGGCAAATGGATGTGACCTGTTATAAATCTTTTAGTCATCAGTCTTTTATCCATGTTGTAGTAGACACCTTTTCAGGATTTACTTTTGCAATACCAACAGCAAAAGAGACAGCCCAAATGGCTACTGAATTCCTTATATAAGCTTTTGCAATTATGGGTGTGCCACAAGCAATAAAAACAGATAATGGACCTGCATATACTTCTAAACATTTTGCACACTTTTGTGTACAGTATCAGATTTTATACACTGCTGGCATACCTTTTAATCCTCAGGGACAGGCAATAGTAGAGAGGAGAAACAGAGACATTAAAACACTCCTCTAAAAACAAAAGACAGGTGGAGTCACATGTAACCCTAGAGAACTTTTAAATTTAGCTCTTTATACTATTATTTTTTTTTTATTTTTGATGGAGATGCACTGGTTCCAGCAGATAAGTTTCATAACCTACTGGAAGGACAGTGTCCAGTGTGAGCAGCTCCATTATCTTTTGAATTGCCAGGTGATGTGGAGAGATTCAGAAAGTGGTGAATGGAAGGGACTAGATAGGTTAACTGCTTGTGAGGGAGGTTTTGCTTGTATCTCTACAGACGGAGAAGGAATCAGATGAGAGCCAATGAGTTGTATTCATCTTGTCCATTGGAGAATGACAGAAAAAGAGAAGACCATCGAAACAAAGGAGAAGACCCAAGAAACATCTGGTGGTTCCATCTCTGACTATATGTGCCACTGAAAGACCATAGCTGTTAACCCAATGTGTATGGCAATTGATTCATGAACATAAAAAATTGTTGTTGAGACTGCTACAGGACTTCAAAACTTGCAGGAATCATTTGATTTCCTTCAAATAGAGGAGATTTGAAAATGTCCATAGGAGGGCATTTTGTCCTTAAAAAAAGGATAAATGTCCTTTTGAGAAACAGAATCCAGTAGAAGGAGAAAGAAAGAAGTGACAATCAATAGAGCAAAATTTTGATGAAGATAGGAATGGTTGGGATCAAAAGAACCAGTGGAAGGCTGATCTTGAAAGAAGAAATATTTTTCTTCTCCTGAAACAGAAAGGCAATAGGAAAGACACAAAAGTATTTTAATATACAGAGGAATGTGCAGAAAAATGTGCATACCATGGATGGCCTTAAAATTCTTGGTCAAGTAAATATGCCAAGATTGAGAATGGATATGGGACTTAACCTCAAAAGTGGTAGAAAGGTTTGAATAGCCAATTTGGGTAACTGAGTATTTAATAAAAGACTTGTGTAGCAATAGCATATGAGGTAATGCATGAATGAATAAAAACAAAACTATTAAGCAATTCAAAGACTATCCTAAGTATTGAAAATATAAATAGAAAAATCAGATAGTTCCTACCTTCAAGGAGTTTACGTTTGAATAGGGGAATACAATATAAAAGAAAGTTCAACTTCAGGTCCTGACTGAGGAAGTTAGCAAAAATTTATAGATCATTAAGTATCAGTACCAGCCCAAATTCTCATCATGGATGAGAAGTGAAGTGGCAGAATTCATGTAGATGGAAGCTGGTCAACCAGGAGTCCATTTATTCAAAATTTTTTCAGCCTTTTATATTCTAATACACTTACATAGCTATAACACATTGCACATGTGCTAACTATAGTATACTGTGCATGTGGAACCACATAAACAACTTGTTATTGTGTGTAAATGTTTCCTTGCCATTTAGTATAAGACTTTAATTACAACACAGGTTGTCATGCCCCCTGAGTTCTCAGGAAGGCTGAGATGCCCCTATAGGGGATGGGAAGCCAAAACAGATACATCAGCAGAGTTTAGTCCAACACTGGACTAAAGGGTCTTATATCTTGCCCAGGGTTTTCCACTATCTGTGACCCTTTATGTCAGATAAATTTCCTTTCTTCCCTTTTGTTCTCTCCATCCCCACCTTAGACATGATTACCGTTAGACACACTCACATACATATATATATATAAATATAAATTTATTCTATACATACTTCTATTCATCAGTTCCTTCTCTGGATATAGGTAGTTTATGTCCTTCTCCAAATCTATTTTGTAGTCAAATTGGTATTTATAATTGGTATAATAATATTTATAATAACCAAAATAATTTATTTACTCAAAGTCATTCTTAAAACAATATTGCTTATTAATATAAACAATGGTCTCTTGGTTCTACTCATTTCACTCTTCATTTGCTTAATGAAAGTCTTTCCATGTTTTCCTAATAATTAAGCTCATAATCTGGAATTATGCCCAAAAAATTATCAAATTGTGCATACCCTTTGATCCAGCAGTGTTTCTATTGGGCTTATATCCCAAAGAAATACTAAAGAAGGGAAAGGGACCTGTATGTGCCAAAATGTTTGTAGCAGCCCTGTTTGTAGTGGCTAGAAACTGGAAAATGAATGGATGCCCATCAATTGGAGAATGCCTGGGTAAATTGTGGTATATGAATGTTATGGAATATTATTGTTCTGTAAGAAATGACCAGCAGGATGAATACAGAGAGGACTGGCGAGACTTACATGAACTGATGCTAAGTGAAATGAGCAGAACCAGGAGATCATTATACACTTCGACAACGATATTGTATGAGGACATGTTTTGATGGAAGTGGATTTCTTTGACAAAGAGACCTGAGTTTCAATTGATAAATGACGGACAAAAGCAGCTACACCCAAAGAAAGAACACTGGGAAACGAATGTAAACTATCTGCATTTTTGTTTTTCTTCCCAGATTATTTATACCTTCTGAATCCAATTCTCCCTACGCAACAAGAGAACTGTTCGGTTCTGCAAACATATATTGTATCTAGGATATACTGCAACATATCCAACATATAAAGGACTGCTTGCCATCTAGGGGAGGGGGTGGAGGGAGGGAGGGGGAAAAAAATCGGAACAGAAACGAGTGTCAATATAATGTAATTATTAAATAAAAAATTAAAAAAAAATAATTAAGCTCATTATTCTTATAGCACAGTACTGTAGTATTACATCACAATTATATACTACAGATTGTTCAGCCATTCCCCAATTGATAGGCATTTTTTTCCAGTTCTTTACCACACAAAGGGAACTGCTATAAATATCTTAAAACATAGGTTCTTTTTCACTAACCATCTTTGGAAATAGACTTTCAGTGGTATTGCTGGACCAAGTTATATGTTTTTAGAAACATATAGGAACAATTTCCTATAACAATATAGGTTGGTACCTTCCCTTCTTCTGACTTCTAAACTTAGAGTTCCCTCAGTGATAGCAAGCCAGTATGTGCCCGAAGTAAAACTTGAATGCAAGTTCAGATTGACTAGGTTATGCTGAACTCAAATAAAAATGCCTTTTTAAAGGATCAGCTAACAGAGCCCACCCATGTAGCAAAAGCAGAATAAGAAAGCTAATCTTCACTAATCAGCCCATCAGTATATTGCTAACTTGAAGTACTTAGAAACTCTCTTTGTCCAAAGGTGTGGGATGGGAGGGGAAAGGGGTAACCAGAGCAGATTGACATGAAGAATTTCAAAAAGGGGATGTTTCAACTTTGATTTCCTAGGATAGTAAATGTAGAGTTAGGAAGGACTTGAGAGGCATCCAGTCTAACCTCTCAATTTTGCAAGTAAAGAAAATTGTTCTAGAGAGATTACTTGTTTTTAAGCTCATACAAAGAATAAAAAGTGGCAAAATTAGGATTTGATTCTGGGTCCTCTGTCTCCAAATCCAGTTCTATTTATTCTGCCTCAGAAGTTCTGATTTGAGGCAGGAGGCTGTGGGCTGAAAATGAAGGGAGAAATGGATAGGCTCAAAGGAGAAAAAGCCAGAATGTGAATCACAAATTCTAGAAAAAAACAAGATATTGACATATCTTCTCCAGTTAGTTTAGTCACTGAACACTATAGAATTAATCCGAAGATTATAAAACAAGCCAGAATATTTCCCTATGAGTGATCTTCTGTCAATACTGTTGTTGATGCTAATTCTGAATTTATTAATACTGTGCATAGGTCCCATAATGTGGTCAACAGAATCAAAGAGTGTTTAACAATTTCCTTTTTAATTATCTCTAGGAAAATAAGAGAATCTTCCTTTGCTCCACTCCATGCCCAAAGTAGCATTAAAGAACAGAGCCCTGCTCCCTGCTTCACATATACTTGTAATCAATTTAGTAGTTAATTTGCTTCCTGGGTATATGAGGGGAAGGGCTGGAGGAAAGAGATATAAGCTGCAGAATTGCAGCCAAATGACATAGGGCTCTGCCTTTCAAGGTACCATGGAGATCCGGGACTGAATCCTTATGTAAAGGTTGCCCTTTCCCAGAATACCAGGAACTAACAGCCCAAGGTGTGTATGCTGCTGAGGATAGCAGTTCTTTTGAGGACAAAGCCTTAGGCCATCTGCCTGGTTAATTTGAAGTATTTTCTGTAAATAGATAACAATGGTTTCCATTGCAATTGCAGCTTTCAAAGTGCCTTTAAAATATACAAATGACATA
Source organism: Antechinus flavipes (assembly GCF_016432865.1). Lineage (NCBI taxonomy): Eukaryota > Metazoa > Chordata > Mammalia > Dasyuromorphia > Dasyuridae > Antechinus > Antechinus flavipes. The sequence continues at coordinate 252,184,153 of NC_067401.1, forward strand.
CCAAGTAGCTTATTCTTATGAAAAGAAAAAAGAACTTTAAAGTCAGAAGAAAACTTTGAGTGCAATAAGTCCAAACTTCCTTATTTATAAAATAAGAAAACTGAGATACATAGAGTTCACATAAGAGAGTAAATGGCAAAACCCTGATTCACACTCCAAAGTTGATTTAGAGATTTGAAATTAAGATATTTGAAACCTGACAGAATTCAAGTAAGCTGTCTTCTATTTATTATATTCTCATCTAAACTTAAGTCTGTGTGACCACTGGGTGTATATGCCCAAAAAATCATAAAAGAGGGAAGGGAACCCATGTGCAAAAATGTAGCAGCTCTTTTTGGGGTGGCAAGAAATTGAGTGGATACCCATCAATTGGGGAATGGCTGAATAAATTATGGTATATGAATGTAATGGAATATTATTATTCTATAAGGAATGATGAGAAAGCTGATTTCAGAAAAGCCTGAAAAGACTTTTAGGAATTGATAATGAGTGAAGTGAACAGCATTAGAACACTGTACACTGTATCAAGAAGATTGTGTGATGATCAACTATGCCAGATTTAGCTCTTCTCTACAATACGATAATCCAAAACAATTCCAATAGACTTGGAATGGATAATGCCATTCACATTCAGAGAAAAAATTATGGAGACTGAAGATTGAAGCATATTATTTTTATTTTTGCTTTTTCTTATGGTTTCCTATTTTGTTTTTGTTTTTTTTCACAACATGACTAATATGGAAATATGTTCAAAATGACTGAACAAATATAACCTCTTTGCTGACTTGGGGAAGGAAAAGAAAAAGGAAAAGGTAAGAAAGAAAGAGAGAAAAAAATGAAATTCACTATCTTATAGAAGTGAATGTTGAAGACTATCTTTGTATGTAATTAAGGGGAAAAAATGCTATTAAGTGGGGAAAAAAACTTACATCTGAATGGTCTTATGGTAAAAATATTGGACCAGAATAGGGGAAATACAAGCTCATATCCCAGATCTGACACCATGTGATCTTGAGCAATTCTTTTCATTCCTCCTCTGAGTCTCAGTTTCCTCATCTATAGAATAGGGGACTGGAAGCAGAGAGTTTCAAAACATCCAAATAAGAGTTACAGAATGATATCAGATACTAACTGTAAATTAGTATCGCTCCTGTAAATTACTTTATCTCTCACTCTCACTAATTTTTCTCATTTGCCAAGTGGATGTGAGAAAACAGACTCCCTGCCAAAAGAAACTGTTGTGAGGAAAGTCTAATGTTAATCTTAAAGCATTATGTAAATGTGGGGTGCCTTCCATAATTTATATGGGAGTCTTAAATACTGAAATGAGAAGTGGTATATCCCAGTGGATAAAGAATTTGTGGCCTCTGAGTCATAAAGATCTAGGTTCAAGTTTCACCTCAAAACCATACTGACTGTCACAATCTCTCAATGCCTTGGGTAATTCTCTAAGATTATAAATTGCAGAGCAGGTGCAGACCTTCCTTGGGACAAGGATTTTCATCAGTGGGAAGGCCCTTCATAGAAAAAGTTAAAAGTCTGATTCCCCCAACATTTGTTGAAATGTGTTTTATATCTTAATTTTCAAGAAAACATTCAGCATCAATTTACTCCCAAATATATTTTTATAGAAAGTTAACAATTTGACAGATGTTAAGGTTTGGGAATTAATGACAATTTATAGGGAGAAAAAACCTCCAAATTATCTCAGACATAGGGGGTTTTCAAGAACTAATTCATTCCCAGGAAAACTGAATTTGGAATTGGCAAGCTTCCCAGTTAGTAATCTCCCAAATGCCACTTAAACACCACTTTCTACTTCCTGGGCAAGAGTGCCTAGGCTGGCAAAACCCTTTAGTCCAGCAAAGCAGTCCTCATTGTGGTAGGAGTTGGGGTGGCAGGGGAAAGTGGGGGTGGAATGGGTTGCTGTTTCAATGCCTGAAACTAATGCCTAGAGGGCTGGCAACTCTAGCAGTCTCTGATCAGTCCAGCCCAGAGCTGGAAATTACAGGAATTACAAGTTCATATGTGAGTAAAGCTGCAATCTGCAATGGAGTTTGTACAAGCATTTTTTTCACATCATCCTTCTAACAAAAATCAGGTCCATGCCCTTCTTTTTTCAGCCCACATTCCCCAAAACTCCCTGACCTTTATGTTTTGACCATGTGGCAATAGTGAAGAGAACACCTCCACTTAAATAAAAAAAGTTACATTGCTCCCACTTCCTTCCAGTTCTATCTCTTCTCCACTTTCTTTCTCTCCCCCTTATTTTTCCCTCCTTACTCTTCTTTTCTCCTTCCTTTCCTCTTTCCTATCCTTTTCTTCTCTCTCCTCACCTAATTTCTCTTTGCATCTTCCTATTCATTCTTCCTTCTTCCTCTCTATCTTTCTACAGTATGATTGTGATTATTTTAAGATACACAAATCTAATCTTTAGGGACCCATAGAAGGTGTGCAAAATAGCATGACAAGAATATGAAGGGGTATCAAATTTGAGAGGGATTAAGCAAATTATGCTTGGCCCCAGGGCTTAGAATTAGGAGTGGTGGGCATCAATTGCATGGCGATAAATTGAGATTTGAACAGTTAGAACTGTGCAAAAATGACATGGGATATCTTGGGAGCCAGTGAATTTCTCATTGTGGTCCTTCAAGTCCAAGCTAGGTGAGTTCTTCCCAGGTATATTGTAGAAAGGATTTCTGATCATGACTGATTGAATTTAATAATTGACATTTATACAGTGCTTTAAGGTTTGCAAAACATCTTACATTCATTAAATCAGTCTTAAACTAAGGTTTAGTGCTAGTTACAAATAAGGATTCCACTAAGGCTCAGAGAATCTAAGTGACTTTTCTCTGGTCATATTACTAGCAAATATTTAAGAGGAGATCTGAGCCCAGGTTTTTCTGATCCCAAGCTCAACAATCTGTCCAAATCCCAGGCATCTGAAGTCCTTTCCAACTCTAAGATTCTATGAAGCAATGACACAAGTTGGCATGTACATTGCTGTTCTTCCACTACAAAACAAAATGCCAAAAGTGTGCCACTCACCGCAGTAATGCTGCTGTGATTGGTGGGGGTGGAAATAATATGCATGTGTATAGGACCTACTATGAGCCAGGCATTGTATTAAGTTCTATTGATCCTCACAACAACCTTTTAGATGCTTAACATCATCCCCATTTTACACTTGGGAAAATGAGGCAAATAAAAGCCAAATGACTTTCCTATGGTTCCATAGCCTTTAAGTACTTAAGGCTGGATGTGAACTCAGTTTTTTTTTTTTTTCTGATTCCAGACCTAGAACTCTATCTACTAGTCCACCAGCTGCCTTTAACTACTCTTTGAATATACCAAGCATCAGTATTAAGTTCAATCTCCCATTATGTGGCCTCATTTAGTTCAGTTGCCTCATTAAGATACCACACCAATTCAGTGATAAAGAAATATCACAATAAATTATTTAGGGGTGAGAGTTAGTGGCAGGGTACCTGGTCTATTTTAATGATCAAATTGAAAAAGGGGGGTTGGGAGGTGGAAGACAGGTACAAATTGAAATTAATGGTAAGTTTTTTCTTGGAGACAGGCCAAGAAGGGAAAAATTTACTATTCTCTCTCAATTGAAGATCAATCATGATGTACAACAAACTTGTTAGTTTGCATTTCTGTAAAATAGGAGATAGCAAATGGTTGTGGTGAGGAAGTATGCTGTCTTACTTCTACAGTGAAGAAGACAGGGTTAGCCTGATAAGGGAGACTACAAATTTACTGACATGATTAAGAAAGGGTGAAGAATTATCTGCATCAGGATGAGGAGACTGATCAGTGTATATTTGTAGAAAGGAAACATCTTTCTAACTGACTTTTGTAATTTTTTATATCACTGAAAAAAATCAAGCAAAATGAGTGGCCAGTGATCCACAGATAGGGTTATCAGTTCTTACAGATGGACAATGCATTTCCATTGTTGCTAATGACCAGATAATCTAGGGTAAAAAAAAGGCTGTGCATAATAACCAAATAGCCTTCAGCAAGTCAAGACATCATCCTTATGAGTTCATTGCCCTCTTCAAGAATGAAGGATGAAAAACATCTGGCTATTAAGGACCACTGACCTGGAAGGATGAGGATATTTGAATGAGAGTTCTAATTCCAGAGAGAAATTTAGACTTGTTCTTCTTGGTCAAATCAGGAAGAGCAAGGAGCAATGATTAGATATTGCAAAGAAGAAAACCTACATTTGATCTATGGAAGATAGATCTTTATAAATTGGCTTGACCAAAGTAAATTTAGGCTGATCTGGGAGACAATGGAGTCCTCCTTACAGAGTTCTGGGAGCAAAAGCAGATGACCTAGAGAGAGATCTTATGCAAATTGAGAATGGGACCAGAGCAAGCAAGGCAATTCCATAATGTGGAGTGTAAGAGTGAGGTTTTGGAGAAATCCCTAGTTGTAGTCACAAACAATCTTCAAGGTAAAAGTAGTATGTTTTCCTTAGTGACCTTTGGAGAAAATTTTGCTTTGTAAAATGGGAACAAATTTGTTCATTTCTCTAATTTTGAATAATAAAGCAGGGGAAAATATTTTTGATTTTACCTTTGTGGCATAGGAAGAAACATAAAAAGATGAGTTTATGAGGTTAGGTAAATGGAACCAGGAAACCAACATACATAATTACTACAATGATATAAGTGCAAAGAATAACAAATTAAAATTGAATAATGTAAAATTACAATGACCAAATTTGCTTCCAAAGGAGAAACATTTTAAAAAATGCTTTCCCTCTTTTATTTTTGGCAGAGCTGGAGGGACTATGGATGTAGAATACAGCATATGATGTCAGACTCTTTTTTCCAAAAGAAAATTGGAAGAGAGGTTGAGATTGGGGGGGGGTGGGGGGAAAAGGTGTGACTCTCATGTACTCTAGGAAACATAAAAGAAATTTAATCTATAGTTTGCTGTGTCAGAAAAAAAGCTTCCAAATCCTTGAATCCTTCTATGTGGTTAATATGAGTGTGGGTGAAACTATATTCCTTCTATTTGTTACAACTGACAGACCTGGAGGACCTCAGATGGAGTTTGGGGAATGAGGGTTCTTTAATCTCATAGGAATTCTCAGCAAATCACCACCATCTCTGTGACTTTGAAGCATGCTAGTATTCTGTGTAAATAGGAGTTCTAGGCAGTTTCTGGAAAGAAAAAACTTCAAGGTTGTTGCTGGATTTTTTTTTTTCCCCACAGAATGGGGAAAAAGGCATGTCTGGATTGACTGGGCAAGACTGAGGCAAAAACATAACATATGTTTAAGAACCAGTGCATTGTTGACCTGTGAACATTTCAGATAAATAGAAATGGATGGACATTTTTTTCTTTGCATTTCTCTGTTCATATTTTTTGAGATACAGTACTTCCTAGGCATTTATTGTATAACAGAAGGAGAGATGTTGCATTATTTCTGCTTTTCTTCCTGTACATACTCAAGTGAAGAGAAAGACTATAGAGACCATGGGATTATCTGGAAGGCAATCTTGGGAGTCATCTAATTCAACAACCTCATTTTGCAGATGAAGACATTGAGACCTCAAGGTTTAGTGATTTTTTTCAAAGTCGCAAATATATTAAGTAGAAGGGCAAGTATTCAAACACAGATCTCTGACTACAAATCTAACACTTGAGAAAGTAGTAGTTGAGAAACTACATCTTGCTCATGCATTTCAGTGCCATTTCTTTGTAGGCGAAGAAATTGAAGATCAAAGAAAGGAAAATGACTAACTTGGGGGGTCATATAGTATAATAGATGGAATATTGTTCTTAGGGTCAGGAAAATCCTAGGCTCAAATCTTACCCTAGTCACCTACTTACTATTTGACGCTGGGCATTCCACTCCAGGTCTCAGTTTGCTTATCTATAAAATGAGATTTCTTTTCACTCTAAAGCTATTTTTCTACAAGTAGCTAAGCTAAGATCTAAAGCAAGGGTTTTTTGGCTGATACCAATGCTCTTTCCATTAGCTTGACAAAGGAATTGTGAATACTAAAGGAAAATAATAAAGGAAAGCTACCCACTACAACGATTAGTGGAAAAGAATAGGGTCTACATTTTCTTATGGATTTTAATAAAGACTTTTATAAGAGTTGAATCAGGCAAGGGTGAAAGGAATGGAAAAAGAAATGAGGCTTGACCTTTGTAAATTAGTTCAGAAAAGATATCACTGCTGCGAACTGGTTTAAGTGACAACATGAAGAACAGGTTTGATAGGAATCACATTCAAATTGTTCTTTAGACACTTTGATGTTGCAAGGCCATAAAAGAAATAAAACAAAACGTTTTTGAAATCCCCCTGACATACTCTGAATAAGAGAAAGTTTTATAAGGGACCAGCAGGTAGAGTTAACAGCAGCACCAGGGAGAAATGAAATGCTTCATTTACTTTTAAAAATAGAAAAGAGATGTAGGTAGAAGGGACTTCTCTTCAAGATATTCCCCTCAGTCCTTAGGATCATGTCCAGTCCATGTGGGTGCTCACTAATATGAATTAGGAAGTAGCAGCAATAAATCTTTGATACATGGAATACATTTGGGAAAGATGGAAAGTAGGTGGGGAAGATGGGGGTGAGGTGAGGAAGAAGAGGAACAAACAGGCTCTGCTTCTGAAACCAGAAAAGAAGATTTTGAAAATTTGGGTCCAGCTGGGAAATGGTAACTCAAAATTCTGGAAAAAATGAGCTTAGACAATAAGTTTAAAGAAGATAGGATAGAACTTAAGGGATCATGATTAAATGTAGAATTGAAAGAGGTCTTAGAAATCATGGATCACATAAATGGTAGGTATAAGAAGGAAATCTTGGACCCAGCAACTTAAGGTTGCAGAAACTGAAGTCCAGAGATTTATAACTTGTCTAAACTTATAGAGGTGAATAGTTCTGGAAATAATATTATTAGCAACTCATAAATCTATAGCTCTTTAAGGCATATACAACATCTCCATGACAACCCCTGGGGGAAACTCACTGTCCTCCAAGAAAGCCCATTCCATTTTTGGGTTGTTCTAAATTTATAGAAAGGTAGTACATGGTACAGAGATTAGAAACCTAGACCTGGAATCAGGAAGACCTGAGATTAAAGTCTTCCTTTTTACATCTACAAGTTGTATGATCTCTCAATATCTCTAGACAACTGCAGACAATTTTCATCTGTATCAGTAGAGGGAAGTTGTTCATAAAAAGTTCCCTTTGCAAATGAATTCATGTATCCAGATCAAAAACAAAACAAATAAACAACAAAAACAATAAAGATTTTTACTATATCTAACTTTCTCATTTGTGATCTCTATTCACAAAGGAAGATCAAAAGCTCAATCTCAGATCATAATCTCAGAGATACTGAGAGGTTAAGTGATTTGTCCATGATCACAGAAGTATTGTGTCAAATACAATATTTCAAATTAGGTCTCGTGACTGCATGAGATAGTCCTCTTTCTACCTGGCTAGCAAAAATAGAATTATCCCAATTTTACAGAAGTGAAAACTGAAGTGAATTGACCACAGATACTCAAATAATAAGGGGTAACACTTGTATTTGAAGCCTTGCTGACATCTCTTTCCATCTTAACAAATAATTAACAGCTTATTGGAAAGACTTGCAAGAAATAATAAAGATTGAAATGAGTAAAAACCAAGAAAACATCGTATAAAGTAACAGCAATGTTATTCAAAAATAAGTGTGACTTACTAAGTTATCAACTACAAAGCACCTATGAAGGAAGATGCTATCCACATTCAGAGAAAGCACTGAAAAATGAAAATATATATAACATAGGGTGGGATGAGGGGGTGAGGTATGGAGTAGGGGTAGGTGGACATATGTAGGTATATGTGAAATGGTGGCCTTCTCTAGTGTAGGGTGGAGAGATAGAGGGAAGAAGATAGTTCAAAACTTAAAAGATAACCAAAAATTAAAATTTTAAAAATAGATTGGAAGACTTTTGTCTTGTAAAACATTTGTAGATAGCAAGCAACACTGTGCTTCTGTATTATTAACAAAATATGGCCCTATGTTCAATAGGAAGCTACTTTGGAGAAGCTGTGTACACTAGATGCTAGAAGGAAATGAACAAAGCTGCCAGTTCACAGCAGAAACAATTAATTCATCACACTTATGAAGAGGACTGGAAAAACAAGAAAGCATTTTTATCCTCCTCAGTAAAAATAGTAGTGAAAGAAAGCCTTCATGGTTTATATACAGAATGTTTTAAGCTGGCTATTAAATAAAAAACTAGTGTTGATGAAAGAAAACAGATAAACAAACATTCATAAAGGTCAGTATGTTGGGGAAGACTAGTCATGGGATAGAAAGTAATTTCCATTTTACATAGCTCAGTGGAATCCAGTCAAAGCACTAATAACTCAGGAGTTTCAGCTGGTAACTTCTTAGGGTGGAATGTCAGTCAGTCAATAAGTATTTATTAAGCACCAACTAAATGCCAAGGACCACTCTCAGCATTAGGAAATATAAAAATATAAAAGGGCAAAACATAGTCCCTGCCTGCCCTCAAGGAATTTACAATCTAATTGGCATGTCATAGACCTCAATGACACCAACCAATGAGATAGCTGATCAACAAATATTTATTGATTTTTCAGTGAGTGTCAAACACTCAGACTTTTAGTCATGAATTGCAAAACTCCAGAGTGGGGCTAAACCAGATTAAAATGCAATTTGGAAATGTTCAAAAATGAATAAATAAAAATATGACATAGATAAGGCTAATTTGTGCACTTTTAAAATCAGTGTACATCTTTGAATTTGATACTATTGATGTAGAAAACTTTAATGGGATTCAGTCAATATATATATATATATATATATTCTACTATCAGGGAGTTTGCAATCTAATTACAAGGCAAGAAAACCTGCACTTAAATGCTATCTTTATCACCTACCAACTATTTGACTGTTTTCCTAGATTCTAGTTCTTTATACACAAAATGAAAAGATTGGACAAGGTGATTGATAAATTCCCTTCCAGCTGTAACACAGATCCAAAAATCCAATAGGATTGTTACTATAACCCAGTGGTTCTCAAAGTATGTTCTAGGGAATCCTGGGGATCTCTGAAACTATAAACCTCTGAAATGTTTAGAGGGTCTACAAATTCAAAAATAGTTTTTATTTCCAATATGGTAAATGTCTATAAATATAACCCAGATAAACAAAAATGCTTCGGAGAGATCCTCAATAATTTTTAATAGGATAAAGATACTGAAAACAAGAGTTTGAGAACCACTGCTATAACCCAAGCAAGCTCATTCTGATTTTTGAATAGCTCTAATTATAAAGAGAGAAATGGAGAGGTTTAGTGGGTATGAAATTGGCTTTAAAATCATGAAAAACCTGGATTTCCCCCTCTGAAATATATTCGCCATATGACCATTAAGAAATCAATAACCCTCTATGACTTTAAGCATTAAAAGTTTTCTCACTGGGCTTTCCCTATATAACATTCCTCTTCCCCTAAAAAATACAATAAAGTACCTAAGAATAAATGTCAACTATAAAGGAAAAATGTTATCTGCAGACATAGAACTGATAAACAGAAAATATATATACATAAGCATATATATGTATAGTGTACATGAGTATGTGTGTATGTATGTGTGTTTATTTGTGTGTAATAGTGGCTAATCCAAGTTTTTTTTTTTTTTAATTCCTATTCCCAGTGGGCATTTCTACCATGTTGCAGCATTTACTAATATTGTTTCAATTTGTTTGACACCAACCATAATAATACATAATAGGTAGGAGAAGTATGAAAGTTGGGGAAAGGAGCTAACACCTTAGAAAAGGAAACATAGAAGTTGAGTGAAGAAAACAATTCCTAAAACAATAAATTTGGTGAAATGGAAAAATGTGTATTGAAAAATATAACTTCTTAAAGAATAAACTTGATGAAATGGGAAAAGAATACAACTCCTTGAAAAACAGAATTAGCACAATGGAAAAAAAACAATAAAAATAGCATTGATGAAATGGAAAAAATTCAATTGAACAAAACAGATCCTTTAAAAGTGCAACTGGCCAAATGCAAAAGGAAGTTTAAAAAAATATAACTGAAAAAAATAATTTGCTAGATTTGGACAGATAGAAAAAAATGACTCAATAAGACATCAAGAATCAGTCAAAAAAAAAATAGAAAAAAATAGAAAAAAATGTAAAATACCTCAGTGAAAAAACAACTGACATGGGAAATATCCAGGAGATACAATCTGAGGATTATTAGACTAACTAAAAGCCATGATAAAAAAAATGAGCCCAGACAACATCTCTCTAGAAATCAAGAAAAACTGCCATGATATCCTAGAACCAGAGGGTAAGATACTAATTGAAAGAATTCACCAATCACCTCCTAAAAGAGACCCCAAAATGAAAACTCCAAGAAATATTATAGCTAAATTCCAGAATTACCATATCACAGAGAAAATACTTCAAGCCACCAGAAAGGAATAACAAATTATACATATTAGATTCAGTTTTTAGTACTATATTATGCAAATGCTTAGTTTAGTCCATAAATTAAAAATAAAGTGTTTATTTAAAAAAAAAAAAAGAATAAATGCCTAAACAAAATAAAATGTTTTGAGTTTTATTTGTGTGTGTGTGTGTGTGTAATGAATTCCTCTGGTAGTTTGTTGAAGCTTATGGATACCTCCTGACAATAATGTTTTTAAATATTTGAAAGAAATGTTGAAATTTCAGCTAGAGATTAGTGAAAATAGAGATTTCTTTTTCCATCTCAGTTTACACAATATTAAAACCTATCCACTTTCCTTTTAGGAATCTGTGGGCCCTAGTGTATAAAGTTTAGATCTAAGGGTATGATGAGATTGTCATGGACTAAAGTACTATGATAAATTATTCAAATCAGAAAAGACCTTATAGATACCAGGATTTATAACTGAAAGGGACCTTATAAATCACTGAGACAACCTTGTTTTTATAAAGAGTTATTTCAGTCTCATCCTACTCTGTGGCCCTATTTGGGATATTCTTGGAAAAGATATTGGAGTGGCTTGCTATTTCCTTCTCCAGCTCATTTCACAGCTGAGGAAATTAAGGCAGAGTTAAATGACTTACTCAGTGTCACACAGTTAATATCTGAACCTGGATTTGAACTCAGATTCTCCTAACTCCAAGGTTAGTGTTCTATACCTACCTGCCCTACAGATTAGGAAACTGAAGTCCTCAGAGGTTGTGACTGACTGAGGTTCATATAGGTATTTGTTCTTGGCAATCCTGGGGTTAGAATCCAAGTTTGCTTTTGTTTTTGTTTTTTAATTCCTACTCTAGTGGGCATTTCTACCAGATTGCAGTATTTACTAATATTATTTCAATTTGTTTGACACCAACCAAAATATGTTTTTGAGAATATTTTGTTTTCATATGGATCTAGTACAATTCAGGCACTCCCTCTCTTCCTACCAATACTTCAAAGTTATCACTACCAAAGCATTATTCTTGTTAAAAACTTCAACTATGAGTTAAATGAACCATATCTACTCCCTGATGCCCTGGAATATGGTTGCCCTAGGTGAGGCATGTAGTAGAATTTAATTTTTGTTGATGACACAGGGTTGTGAGATCTATGAATAGAAACAAAACAAAGTGTTTTTTTTTTGTTTTTTAAGTACACTCATTCTAGTATTCTTCACAAGCCTAAACTCATTTTTAGACACATAGTATTAATCATGAAGATAAGAAAAGGATCAAGATAAACAGATATCAATTGGATCTATGAGCCTTAAGACCTGGCTAGATCATTTTTGTTATTTTTCTCCTCTCTGACCTCAATTTTCTCATTTGGAAAATGGGAGTAAATATGAAGGTGATAGAGGACAGACATCAGTGTCAGAAATACCTGGAATCAAGCCTTGACTTTTTCTGACATGAACTGGCCATGTGATATTGGACCACTTAGTTTATTGAAACCTAAAGCAACTAATATATAGAAAGAATAGATAGATAGACATAGATAGAAGATGCTTCTTCAGTGGGAATTCTACTGCAATAAAATCATAGATTTTATTTCCCCAAAAGGGGGGAAAAGACTATGCCAAAAGGATTATCTCATTTTCTCTCTTTCATAATTCTAAGCTGACATCTTTCAAAACCACTACCCCTACTATAGAAATTATCACATAAGACAATAAATTATAAGGCAGTTAACATTCTATATTAGTAGATTATAGACTCACCTCATGGAGCATTACTCCCACCAAAAAAATCATTGACTCAGACTCTCCCAAAGCCTCCAGAAATAAATTTGAGAAATGATCATTTCTATTTCACTGGACTATTGTGAGGAAAGTACTTGTGAACTATATAAAAGTGAGTTATTAATATTAAGGGACAATGTAGCCCTGAATAGTATCTTAGAGTAAGAAAACTGGTCTTACATCTCCTCATTCCCTGGCAGAAGTTTAATTTTAATGGGTATAGATTTCTCGAGATATATATGTATGTATATATATATATATATATATATATATATATATATATTAGATTATTTTGATGCATTGGTTGGTTTTGCTGATTTCTTTCCTTCTTCCTCTTTCGCTTTTTCATTAAAAAACTTTTTAAGGAGAATAATTTTCTAGGAGAGAATAGGAGAGGAATACAAAAAAAAAGTTGTAGACATTATATTGGATATGTAATATTATGACATCAAAATTATACCCAATGTTGACAGAAGTTGGGAATTAAATTGATCTTAGTTTCATAGATTTAGAATTTGAAAGAGAGGTTATCTATGACAGCTCCCATTTTACACATAAGGAAACTGAAGTCTCAAAGAGGCTTTCAAAAGACAGCATGACAAAAAAAAAAAAAAAAAGACAGCATGACAATGAATGATTAGCTGAGCAGCAACAAGGAAAATGAAACATGGAGATGGGTATACATGGAAAAGGAGGGGTTTCACCTTATTCAAAGAGAATGTCACCATACAGAAGAATAAAACAGGATATGAGAAAATGTTAGGATGAAAGTAATAGCCACAGATAGTTTACTCCCAGACTGTTTAATGGGAAGATTATGTGTTATGTCCAGTTTTATAATAGAGGGATGCTCATCCCACCTTTGCTGAAGGGACTGTGCATGAAGTGCTGATGGAAGCACTGTATTTCAGACAGTTATTTACTTCACTTGAGTATAAATAATCAAAATGATACATAAATTTAATTGCCGGTGTCTTGTAGTTATTTTTGAGGAACAGCCACAAACCTGAGATCTGGTATTTAACAAACAACCCCGGCTACCTCCTCAGACTAAACACATAGTGTGTTATCCAAGCTGTAATTTTATGAAAACAAAATGTCTTTCGAGAGAGAACAAGCTAGCACTATTGCTTGAAAAATCACTTTAGGAAAAAGGCTTCCTTCCATTCAAGGAATGTGGAAATATGATTTTCACGCTCTAGTCCCTTTTGCTAATTAGTGAGATTATTCTTGATTGTTGGTGACTTCTGAATCCATACAAATATGTTTCTCCTACATTTTCTCTCAGTTAAAAAAAATCCTCTCAGAGGCAGAGCTCTATCTCCTTAAGAACTCCATGAATAATGTGAGCCAATGGGATTAAGTAGCAAAAAAGTGACTATACCAGATTGCCAAATCCAGGCAATCTTCAAAGCAAACATGATAAAAGCCCAAAAGAGCAATTGTTGCTCCCAGGATCATAGATTTAGAACTGGAAGGCACCAAGTCCCCTCATTTACAGAAGAAAGAAAAAACCTGAAGGCATAGCAAATTAAATGACTTAGCCTGACTCACACAACTAATGAGAGGTACCCTGTGAATCCATCCCTATTTAGACTGCAAGTCCACTTCCTTTTTCAGTCTGCTAGCCCACACTGACTCTTCAGCAAACCTGCTTATTTTTTTTTTTATTTTAACTATAGACATTGATTTTATTTGAATAGTCAAATCCTTAGGATTATGTTCCAATGCTGGAAGGTGATTTTAGAGGCAATTTAGTCCAATCCCCTTATATCAAGGGAGATTAGGTAGTTAAACAGTGCAGTGGATAGAGTGCTAGCCCTGGAGTCAGGAAAACTCATCTTCATGAGTTCAAATCTACTGTAGGCACTCATTGACCATGTTATCCTGCTTAAGTCATTTAATCCTGTTTGCCTCAGTTCCTCATCTGTAAAATGACCTGGAAAAGGAAATGGTAAACCACTACAGTATCTTTGCCAAGAAAACCCCAAATAGGTCACGAAATGTTGTAGGTTTATTAAAAATGAGCACACTGAAATTCAAGGAGGATACATGCCTCATCTAACATCACACAGGTAATAAACTTCAAAAACCTGATTTGAAACTGAGTCTTCTGAATCTAGAATTAATGTTCCTTAGTACAGGCTTTCTACCTTATTCTAAATGCATTTTGAATTAATATTTTTCTTTCAAATTTTGTGGAAGTTCTACTTTTCCTAAGGTTGGGTAATTTACTAAAATCTTTTCATTCCTTGTATTTGTATCTCCAGTGGCTAGCACAATGTCCAGTGAACAATAAGTGCTTAATACATCCTAGTTCATTGCTGACAATTTTGATGCACTCAAAAAAATTTTTTTAACAATGGAAGCATTTCCTTTGATATTAAAAATTAAACCTATCTGGCTCTGCTGGGGTCTTATGGTACTGTTAGGGTTTTGAACATGTTCCTCCAGAAAGATAAGAAAGTGATACAGTACTGACAGAATGTTTCAAAATCTCAAAGTGAAAATTATAAATGTTTCTATGTTACATTTGATTTACACATAAAGGATAAGAAACAAATCTTTTGTATCTTATGCTTACTCCACCCCCATTTCCATCCATTTATCTGACCCATCTCCTTTTTGTCTGAGAATTGGAAATATTTCATTGGCTTCATGCATTTCATTGCACAGTTCTGAACTTTAATGGGTAGATGGGATAAAAATACCAGTCTTGACAAACCCTGACATTTTCCTTTATTAGAAAATATTTTTTTTGAAAAAGCTAAGAAACAGTACCAATAGGAAAGCTATTTAATTTTGTAGAATATCCCCTGTGTTCTGGCTGGCAAGGGATGAGACATAATATTTAGTATAAATTCCTAAGGCTGAATGAAAGCTTTGAATTTGAATGAGTATTCACATACCTCCCCAAAATGTTGCACTCTCTGGCATGAGCTTTGAAAAATGTTTTCTGCCAATGTTTACATGGTTTGGGTAGATTTTATGATTCACAATCAGATTATCCTATTTTCTCCCTACTAAATAGACCTTTAAACTCCCAATAATGGCTGCTAAATAGACATTTGGAAGCATTTCTCAGATAGCAGGAATAATTGAAGCCCACACTTCAAATGTTTCTGTGGTCAGTAATAATCAAAGTCTAATCCCTATTGTCAGTTTGAGAATTAGATTCAAAAGGCCACTCACTACATCATACCAAGTTATATGTCAGAAGCCCAAAGAAGGTTTTGTTTGTTTAAATAATGACTGAAAATAACTGACTCTCCAAGTCAAATAAATATACCTCAGTAAATTTCTGGAGATAGCTGCTATCAGAAAAATAATGAGGGTAGGATGATCAGAACTTTAGATGGCTCAGTGGATAGAGAACTGATCCTAGAGTCAGAAAGACTCAAGTTCATAAGCTCAAATTCAGCCTCAGATGCTCATTAACTTATTAACTGGGCAAGTCACAACCTGCTTGTCTCAGTTTCCTCATCTATAAAATGAGCTGGAGAAGGAAAAGGCAAATCATTCTAGCATCTTTGCCAAAAACAAATAAACAAACAAGCCAAAACAAAGCAAATAAAAAAAATGGGATCACAAAGAGTAGGACTCAAAAGTATTTTCAGTGTTTTAGAAGCATATAAACAATGGAGATTCGTTGTCAAGACTAATTAGTTAAAAAGAAGCTCCTAAATTGTGCAAACTTCCTCTACTTGGAAGCTTTTACTACATTTGAGTTCTTTTCTCACTTCTTCTTTTCTGTCACTCTCTTAAGAGAACTTTTGTGCTACTTATCCCAGGGGAGGGTTACCACTCTGGTTGCCAGTGTAAAAATGTGGAATAAGTATGTAGCACAGTATGCAAGTTTTGAAAGAAATTGTCTCTTGGGATCAAGAAAAGTAGTGCCTCACAGTTATGGACAGTCAAGTGGGAAAAGGCAGAGATAAACAATTGGTCACCATTAACAAAGACTTTCTGGGGTAGAGGTGGAATCATGGCAGACCAGGGGATTCTTGACCTGCTTCTATATAATAAGATAAGGAGAAGATAGTTGGGCAGATGAGAACTGCTAAAGAGTTTGAAAGAAGACAACACATATATTTATCAACTTGAAAGTCATGATGATGAGCCAAAAGATTGACTTGACCAATTAGTCACTACCAAGTATTTATTTGTTGGTTACCCAATGCTATGCAAACTAGTATTGATCCTAGATAGTATGGTTCATTTTATCCATATGCACTTTTGTAGTAGACTTGCAAACAATGATGGGTCTTGTCAAATCCGTAACTACTCAGTAGGCTGGAGGTGGGTGATGTGATAGGAAATAGGAAGGGAAGAGAATAATCAACTAATCCTACATTATAACCTGAAGTTATAGCTTAACAAAGAATTCATGTGCTAAATCAGAAAAAGAGATAGTGATATTCACCAAAATTATTTGCTTCTTATTCAACTTTTAAGGCATTCATTCAGGGCAGCTAGGTACACAGTGGATAGAATGCCTGGTCTGAAATCAAGAAGACTCATCAATGTGAGTTCAAATCTGATCTCAGACAGGTCCTGGCTATGTGACCCTAGAGAAATCAAAACCATATTTGCCTCAGTTTCTCCATCTGTAAAATGATTTGGAGAAGGCAATGGAAAAATATTCCAGGATAATTGCCAAGAAAACCCCAAATGTGGTCATGAAGAGTCAGACTAGTATAGGATAGGATAGGATAATATAGTATAGTATAGTATAGTATAGTTTAATACAGTATAACTGCTATCTACTTTCTTATTTGTTATGCAGATTGTTGATCCTGTCTCCATCCTTCTACGCAGACAGCTGGAAGTGGTTTTTTTTTCACTTTTACAATTTTCGCAAGGTTTCTTACTGTGCATTTGGTTCCTTGCCCATGTTTGTTTTTACACCTCTTTTGTGCCTCTCAGCAACCTCTGAGTTCTGGGAGCTAAGGCCAGAACAGAGTCTTGGAGGCAAGTTCCAAATACCTATGGATGCCAAATTGCAAATAGAAGAGGCATCTCTGCTGAGTGCCTGTAAAGCTGGTGATTTCTTAAGGATGTAACATTTGAAATCATTTAGAGTTTTTGATCAGAGATAAGCCACCTGTTGTAGAAGAAAAGGGAAAATGGAAAAGTTAGACAGCTTATAGAGAAATGGTTGAAATCTTATCCTTCATCCACTTACATGATTCCTAATCACAATTTCAACCACCAGCTGGTAGGCTGTGTATTATAGGAGGTAGAAAAGAATAAAGACGAACTGAAGAAAAGCAGGTTAGGGACCAAAAGGAAATAATTATATGTTTTCTTACAGCTTACTTACTATCATACTTTGTACTATGTATCTATAATGCAAAGTTTAACATGTTTTAATAGGTAGTTCTTTGGGTGATTGATCATACTAAGCTTAGAAGGAGGAAATAAATAAATAAATAAGGATTTTTGAGAAGTAGAAAAGATTAGGGATATGCAAAATAATTGTGGGGAGCTACACTTTTTTAATAAGTTGCAAAAGGAATATTCATCTTCTTTGTGCATTGAGAAAATGGCCTAGTCATGTGATGAGAGTTAAAGATAATTAGGGAAAACTTATGAACTCCATTTGTCAAAAACATTTAAGGGAAACCTGCAGAATGGACCCAGTATTAAGTACAGAGCAGTTATGTAAATCATAGACAAATCATACAGCATGGACAAGTATTAATAATCTGCAATCTGCATTGTCAGAAGTAGCACACAACACACATCAAGATTACAGTTCCATTAGAATATTGGATAATAGTAATGACAAAATGAAAATTGGGCATGTGAAAACCTAAAAAGATAGATATTTCTTATCTTCTATCTTTATTATAGTATGTGCATTTGAAATTTAACATTTTAAATGATTTTAAAGATGTGCTCTCTTTTAGTAGTTATTTTTTGACAGTTTTTTATCGTGGATTTAATCATCACCAACTCAAACATTACAATATACTCAAAGTATACAGAGATGCATAATTACATCTATATGTTTCCATATCTATAATGAGAGAGAAAGGGAAAAAGAAAGAGAGAAAAAGAGAGAATCTAATATGGTAATTACAAAGTTGTTTTCCTTATTTGTTTCTACCAAACTTATTTGCTATGAATTATGTTACTGTTCTTTTTTGTGTAGAACAATAACTAGCATTTATGTAGCACTTAAAGGTTTGCAAAGTAGTTTATAAATTTTATCTCATATTATCTCACAATAACCTGGAATGTAAATATTATTATTATCCTCATTTTATGGGTGAGGAAACTAAGGCAGATTGAAGGTAAATAGAGTTGCCTAAAGTCACACAGTATCTGACATCACATTTGACCTCAGCTTTTCTTGAATCCAGGCCCATCGTTCTATACAGTGCACAGCCCAGCTGCTTCTGGATAAACCACTGCTCTATTTTGCTGATTCTATTAATTATTTTATTGGACTCCTTTCTGAATTTTATCAATATTGCAAAATAAAATCATGCCCATACTCCCATAAACCTGAAGTACATTGTACATGGTCACAAGATGTAAAGAAATGAGATTCCAGACAAGCAAAATCTGAAGTTTAACTTTTTTGCATTCAAACCATAGTAATAGACATTTCTATGGTCCACAAATAATCACATCTGAAGTATTGCAAAAGTCAATTAATCAACTTTTCCTTTCCCCTTTCCAGGCTACCCTGCCCACAGAAGAAAGAATCCATTAATTGTTTGTACAAAATTGTCTCATCAGGAACCTATAATAGCTCCTAGTATACTCCAATGCAAATGAACTACCCAATCAATACTTTTGAGTCTTCACTTGTTGATATCCACCTTATCTAATATCTAATTGCCAGGCTCTCTGCCTCTCATCCCCTTATATTTTGTGTTCCAAAATATGCATGTCATCTACTACACATGACTTGCTATATCCTTCTCTAAGCCCATCCCATTTCTCCCTAGCGCCACATACCTTTGTGCCCCCTTGTCTGCATGTCCTCGCTTCCATAATTACTCTGGAGACTCATCTTTTTAGTTAAAGTATTCCTCACCAGCCCAAACAATGGTTCAATCACTGCTATCATCTTGCCAACTCCCTTAGTGCAATATGAAACTCTTGGTAGTAAGTGGTCAGTCAAAAGTATTTATGATTTCATTATTTGTGTTTTAAGTTGGTTTGCAATTAAATTGCAAGTTTTTCAAGAGTAAGAATGGAAGTTTCTTTCTTTTCTGTAGTTTCTGACAGCACTGAAGACACAGTGGGAATTTTAGACCTGCTGTTAGTTAAATCAT
This sequence comes from Antechinus flavipes, assembly GCF_016432865.1. Lineage (NCBI taxonomy): Eukaryota > Metazoa > Chordata > Mammalia > Dasyuromorphia > Dasyuridae > Antechinus > Antechinus flavipes. The sequence goes on from NC_067401.1 coordinate 252,203,717, forward strand.
TTCTCTTTAGAAATTCAAGAACTCCTCATGGTGGGGTTTGCCAGCTCCACAGAACAACAAGATGTTGGTTTAGCAGCCTATGAGTAAAACATTTTTATAACAACAACAACAACAACAACAATAAATACAGTTAGCAGTAGCTGATATCTAAAAAGTGATTTAAAGTTGGCAAAGTATTTTACATACATTATCTTATATGTTATTCATAACAATCCTGTGATGTGGATACTATTATTATGTCAGTTTTCTGAGGCACAGAGAATGTAAGTACTTTGACCAGTTTCACACAGCAAGTAAATATCAGTGATGGTGTTGTAATGCTAGGAAGTGATAGTGTTGTAAATGCTAAGAAGACCTCCCTGGCCAAAGATCCAATACCATCCAATAAGTGATGATGTTTCTTATACTTTTCTGTAGGCAAAAAGGCAAGAAAGCTATGATCCATCAGACCTGAAAACTCTAACCTGGAAATTTTTTTGTGAGATTAATCTTACCTTGCCTGTGCTCCTTTTTCAAAAGGTAGCTATATTTGTACCATTAATTATTTGTATGATTGTGGTCTCTTCATCCCATTCAAAAATGCTGCTATTCAGCATCAAGTAATAATTCAGTCAAGTTAGGGAGAACTGAAAGCAAACCTAGCTTCAAATATTTACTAGATATGTGACTCTGAACAAGTCACAAAACCTTTTATTTCTTTGTTTGTTTGTTTCCAATAGTACTTTATTTTTCCAAATACATGTAAAAATAGTTTTCAACATTCATTATTTTAAGATTTTGCATTCCAGATTTTTCTCCCTACTTCCCCAAGACAGCAAGCAATCTGATATAGGTTATATATGAAGTCACGAAACTTCTGTCTGCCTCAGTTTTCTCAACTGCAAAATGAGGATAATAATAGCACCTATCTTCCAGGGATTTTGTAAGAATCAAAGGATATGTTACTTGTAAAGGTTTACTGTATTTCCTGACACATAGCAGTATTTCATAAATACTTATTTCCTTCCTCTTATCATCAATTGGCATGTATATGGATAGAAGCATTTTTTTCTAGCAATATTTCTCTAAAGTTTCCTCTCTAAGGCTACCTTTTAACTGCTCTATTTTTATCTCATATGTACCAAAATTGTTTATATGTTGCTTAAATCTCCAGGATATAAGTTATTTGAGAACAGAGATTGTTTTCACTTTTTCTTTGAATCTTCCACACTTAGCACTGTAGCTGGCTAATAGTGAATGCTTTTTGATTCACTGTTTGATGTTCCTAGTCCTCGTAGCTCATAAACAAGGGCATGCTTTGGTGGAATAGGTGGATGGGACTGAGGAAGCAGAGTGAAACCCACACCTCAGACCAAGGTTCAAGTTTGTGAAATCTGGCTCATTACCATTGATCCAGATGCACACCTGCAAATCCCAGAGGGCTTTGCAAGTGTAATATACACACCCACATTTTCTGAGATGATCATTAGTTATACAGATAAAATAAACCCTTATTTGTTAGATGCTTTGAACTCAAAGGAAACCATTGAGTCTAAATAAGACAAAAGCAATATGCAGAACAAATAGATAAATGATTAACTCAGCAAGACCAGAAGAGGTTTTTTAGAAGAAAAGAAAAGAAATCAGAAAAATAGGCAGTAATGAAAACATTTAATTAGAGGGAGAGGAGTTAGAAGATAATCATAGGGAGGGATATCTCACAAACTCATCTTTTCATAATAGGAAGAGGAGTGATAGTTATTGGGATTCTGTGGGTTGTGTTATTGGGGGAAAAAATTGCCAAAGAGAATTTTGATCATGGCCAAAAGTGATATATGATCCACCTCCCATGAAATCAGTCACTTTTTCAGTCTTGATAATTATAGTTTTTATTTCAAGGCAGCTGAAATAATACTTAAGTAGAAACTTTGAAGCCAAATCATATTAATAAACAATTTTCCTCTTAAATGAGTTGATTCCAGTTGGCACTTGACAACTTTTGTTCAATATACACTCCCTTTCAGAGCCCCATGAGTGTTTTTATAATGACTTATAAAAAAGGAAGAGAATATAGTCTAGACTGGAAGCCAAGAATTCTGTATTTGCCTGGTTCCTCAGCAAACTTTGTGTGACCACACCAGATTGAAATGATGTCATCTACCTCAGATGCAAAGGACATAATCTTAACTGGGGAAATATTTGAAGATCCTAAAATAATTGGCATTATCTACAGTGGGGGAGGGGGAGAATAAGTTATACCATTAAATGGTACTCAAAATAATTGCTGACAGATGGCATTCTGCAACTTCCCATTATATCTACCCTGTCTACTTTTTCTCTCATTTTTTCTCATTGCTTCTTCCTCTTTGCATTTTTTTTTTTGCTTTTTACTTCTTTTTTTTTTTCCTTGCTCATCCTATTCTAAAGGATCCCTATGGTTTTACAAGTGTCTTTCTTTTGCTGGGGGGGGGGGGGGAGGGCGGGGAAGGGGGAGGGAGCTAATGAAGTTTTTGACTAGAGTTGTAGCTAGGGCAGGACAAAGATTTGCCTCAAGAATTATGGAATTTAAAGGGCAGTACATTTAAGGGGCTTGTGTCTATAGCCAACTTCTTTTTTTAAGGGCACAGGAATAGGACCTAAGAGACGATGTATTGGAGAGTAATGGTAGGAAGACCTTGTATGACCTCAACACTGCCTCTCTACATGTCCTCAGTCATGCTCCTTTGATACCTGCACTTAAACTCCTAGCAAATATATTTTGCTTGCCACACTTTCAGCCATCCCTCCCAGGACATGAAAAAGTCAGAGCCAGGTATTTCCTTTCCTCTCAAGTTTGCCATAGTACTAATGCTCTGAGAACTCCTGTACAAGTAGAATCCAAGTGAGAACATTGGAAATAGGCATAGTAAATGTATTCTGAATCTATAAATCTTTAGGCTATGTATCTCTCTATATCTGCATATGGAAATGGGATAGAGAAAGTATAGACCTCACCATCAAGGGATAGTCTGTCACTCTGAAATTTCCCTTTCTTTATGGGTTTTAGTGAAGGAGAAGGTATAACATGAAAACATGGTGGAGGAAAAGGTCTGAAGACTTTTTCATTTTTCTGTATCAGAAGTGGAATCTAGAAAAAAATAAAGGAATAAATGTTGCCAAAGTGGGCCCTTCCTTAAAATGGATGTTCCAGCAGAAACTGACCAATCAGAAGAAAAGGCCACAGAGGTAAAGGGGTCTTTCATGGGTGAAGAGACTATTGAATTATGGTGGCAAAGGCATGTCCAAAAGAAAGTTAAAACCTCAAGAAATATGACTATTCTAAAATGCATATGTCCATTTTTATGCTGAGAATTCTATCATTGGTATTATCCAGGAAATCATAATTATATCCCATTCTTTATGCCACAAAATGCTTTAAAAAAGGATTGTTTTTATTACACAAAATTGCTACATGTTTATATCTCACCATTCAACCTAGAGTTCAATTTCAGCAAAGAAATATAGTAGGAGAGATGAGTGAAAGTCATTTGACCATGATGAATGACCCAAATTTCACAGGTTTTAGGGAACTTGCTCTGTTTGCATTGCCATCTTCCCAACATCTTTCATAGGAATTAAGGACCCTCCATTTCACAGATGAGGACATTAATAATGTGTTATATGGACAAAACTCCAGGAAACATCAACCCTGTATTAGTGAGGGGGTGGATAAGGGATTGTTCAGCAGACTTGTTGAAAGAGGGTGGATCATAATTGTAACCGGATGCAGAGGCTAATGTTCAACAGTGGTTTGTTGGTGTAAACAAGTGGATAATTTTCCATGCTTCTTTACTTGTAGTGATTGATGCACTGACAAAGGCCTCCAGATTCCATCTTTTAGTCATGGCCTTCTCATGCAGATGAGCTCATCCATTGATGGGACCAATCAAGCATACCAAAACACTATCCAATCTGCTCTCTGGATGACATTTTTTTATTTTTTAAACTTAAGTATTAAAATGTGCTTACAGTGCCCTTAGGGACTAAACTATTTTAAAATTGAATCTATTCTCACCAACATCAACCATAAATTTGTTGTGAGTCATGTTTAGGACATATGGTATTCAGCAAATTTGCCATTCTTTGAAAAGAAACTCATAGAGTGCTTTTCTCTAACTCCAAGGATTTCCCTCTAGTACCTAGCTGGACAACCTCCACAGAGTAGCTGTTTAATATTTAACCAGCTTGCGATGCTGTATTTGCTAATGTGTCATTTCTACTATTTAAAATTTGAGGTTAAGAATATGAAAGATACAAGAAGGAGGCCTTCCTGAAAAGATTGTTAAATATTATAAGAAGAAACTGAGCAATTGTGCCATTTAATTAATTAAATAATTATTAATTATTAATTGATATTCCATACTTATTATCTTCTTTGTGACAGGTATTGAGGATTCAGAGTCTGAATAAAAGAAGTAATCCTTGCTCTAAAAGAAATTATGTTTTATTGGGGAGAATGACTATAAATAAGTAAATGAAAATATAGATGAAGTAAATACTAAGTAATTTCTGCAGGGTGTGTATAGGGAGATGGGGAAAGGGTACCAGTAAATGCAAGATTTTATGAGGCTATAGGTTGCAGAAGTTAATTTTAACTATCTAGGACAGGGCTTTTTAACTTTTTTTGTGGCATGGATTTCTTTGGACATCTGTTAAAGTCTATGAACTCCTCAGGAAAAAATGTATTTAAATTTAAAAAATGTACAGAATTTCAAAAAAAAAAACAATTATATTCAAACACAATTATTAAATAATTTTTAGAAACTAGCTCACATATATTAGGCTAAGAATCCCTGATTAAGTAGAATTGATCAAAACTGTTCAGGATTTCTTATGGTTTCCATTTTAATTCAGAAATGTCCATAAGAGAAAGCTTCTGAAGTGAAGGAAGCTAGTCTTTCCCAAGGAAAATACAATAACACAATTCCTGTGTTGACTCCACCCAATTCCATTTCTAAGTCCAAATTCAACATTTGGTCAACTTTAAAATGTTGATGGCAGGCCCATTTACAGTCACTTGCTCTGGAGAACTGCATTTACAAAGCAAAGTATGATCCTTAGACTATTAACTTAAGAAAAAAAATCCAAAGCAAAAACCCTCTAGAAACAAATGAATCCTGTCATAGAAGTGAATAAAAAAATTACACAGGTAATCCCCCCTTTTTATTCAAGGTCAAATCTAAATCAGCTTGCAATAAAGATAAAATATACTAAATGTAAGAACATAAGCATATGATGTTATTTTAAATATATATGTGTGTGTGTACATATTTATATATATTCAAACACATGCACACACATGTATATAGCCTAGTATAACTTTTTTGATAATCAGAACCTCTCATCCTGTGAGATAGTATAGAATGGCAACTTTCTGCCAAAAATGGGCTTCCAGACGTTGCAAACCTAAGACTCTCATTCCTGTCCATTTCTAAACCTCTTACATATCTTTGTAATGATCGCGTATTTAAAATCAGCCAGAGTCAGGAACTCAGGTTAAGGGAAAAAATCTTCAGTCTTTATTCAAGTGAAGAGCTGAAAAAAGATTGTGATAGCAATATGGGCAAGAAGGATTGCAATCGCAATATGGGCAGCTGCGACAGGAAGCCAGCTAGCAGAGCAAGTGAGTGCTGAGCTCTCCTCCCCTTCCTTTTTCACTCCCTTGCCTCCACCCACCAGAATCGTCATTTCCTATACAACACATCAGGACTTGCACAAAGAGTAGGCGGGGGCCATTCTTTCTCCAAGCTTATATATTAATAGAGTATGGTCCAATTACTATTTAGCCTCATGTGCTTGGGACCTCAGTGCATCAACTCAAGCCTCAGCCCATTACATATCTTCTTTTCTATGTGTATTAGTATATATGTGTCTTTAAGTACTCGTTAATATTGTCCCACAATAAAATAAATAAACCAATAATAAATTTTCAGAACTATATGTTACAATATTATATCAGGCGTGACTACTGCAATTAATTATATTATTATTATTATTAATTTTTTTTTCAATCAGACTTCTGATTTCATCACTGCTAGTGAGGAACTATCAGTATCCAAACTTTCTATTCATGTAAATAAGCAACTGACTAGACTGTAATTTTTAGTCTTGAAAAGTGTCTTGGGTTGCTGAGGAACTACGTGATTTTTCTATGTCACACAATCAGTACTATATGTACCCATGACAGAACTTGAACCCATATCATTCTGATTATAAGGCAGGGTTGTTATCCACTTATCAAGTGGATATTGCATCTTGGTAGTAGTTATACTAGCCAGCAAGGTGGCATAGTGGATAGAGATACAATCAAGAGAATGTGAGTTTAAATACAACATCACGAATCTACTAGCTGTGTGACTCTGGGCAAGTCACTTAATTATGTTTGCTTCCATTTTTTCATCTGTAAAATGAGGACATACTAGAGAAGGAAATGGCAAATTATTCCAATTTCTTTGCCCCAAAATCCCAAATGGGGTGACAAAGAGTAGGAGATGACAGATTGACAATAATAAAACCAGGACTTTTATTTTCAAACTGCTTTCAAGGATGGGAGAGAAGTTATAGTTGAAAAGCCAAGCTGTATTGATGATGTCAAATATCTTCACTTATAGATATAAAGAATTATGAATAAAGGTATTCAGTTGTTTGAAGGTCAGACCTGTGGAAAAAGGTTTCGCTTTATTCTGCTTGGCCCCAGAAAGTCATAGTAGAAAATGTGTCTGGAAGTTGCAAAAAGATGAATTTAGAGACAAATTAGACTAAATATCAAGGAGGTGGGGAACCTTTTAACAATTAGAGCTATACAAAAGTAGAATGTATTGCTTCCAGAGATAGTGGATGGTTGCTCCTGAAAGAACTTCAGAAAGAGGCTGGATTTGTAGAATATGTTCTAGTAAGGGATTCCTTTCCAGTTTGGTTTGGAAAATATGGCAGGTTCCTTTTAGTTCTCAAATTCTGTGATTCTGTGAAGAAAATCTAGGCACATTTTGCTCATAGAAAGGTTCATGTTGCAATATAAAATAATAATCAAAGAATCTGATTTCTATTTCTCAATTAAGAGAATGTTAGGGCCAGAAGAATCCGTCTACACTATAGAAAACTTTATCAAAAGTTGATTGATATAGAGGGAAAGAACCTGCAAGAGTAAGGAATGTCATTAAACCTTTGTCTCATTTTAGTCAAAACACACAGGAAGAACTACAAAGAATGAAATCCAGTCTGTTTAAACCCTAAGATTTCATTTTGTTTTAAAGAGTTACTTGGATATGTCACTCCTTATATTAGAAGTCCTGTCAAGTCTCCAGGGAGGCATGTGGTGTTCCGTGAATGTCTAGCCTCAGGGCTCAGATTTGTGTGTAACAGAGACAAAACAGAGCCAGCCTTCAGTAAAACTGTGAAGTCTTGGCTTCAGAGCCTTCTAGTCTCTTTTCCAGGGCAACTGGGTGGCTCAGTGGATAATGAAATGCCAGGTCTGAATGCAGGAAGATCCATCTTTCTGAGTTCAAATTTGACCTCAGAAACTTACTAGTTGAGCATTGCTCAGTATGACTGAGCAAATCATTAACTCTCTTTATCTTAGTCATCTCATTTGTAAAATGATCTGGAGACAGAAATGGCAAATTACTCCAATACCTTTACCAAAAAAGCTCCAAATGGGATCACAAAGAGTTGGAAATGACCGAACAGTACTAAAGTCTCCATTACCTAATTTTTGGCTCATGCCTTCATTAGAATTTTGCTTCTTTAGAGGAGCTTTAACTATGATGCCCCATGCAGTCTCTTCTGCAAGCAGTCTACAGATCCTTGAAACTTGTATGTTATTATTGCTGTTAGTAATAATAGTGACAACTATATTTTACATATGGGTACCATGTTTAGAGTTTGAAAAATACAAGCTATATTATCTTGACTGCTATGAAAAAGGAGCTGAATTTGGACTGAAAGAATTTAGTAAGTCATTTAAATAGCATTTATCAAGTGCCCACTATGTAGCAGGCACTATGCTAAGTGCTAAAGATTAAAAAACCAAAACACAAAACAAACAAACAAACAAAAAAACCAAAACACAGTCCTTCTAAGAAGTTTACCTTCTAATAAGCAAATATCTTGTAAACACTATCTCCATACAAAAAAAAAAAAATACACAATAGACATAAGATTAAAATTTTATCTCTATCACTTCTCTGTCCACTTTTGGACAAATCATCCCTTGTTCTGATTTTTTTTGTTGTTCAGTTCAATAATAATAGCTAACATTTAAAATGTACTTACTATGTACCAAACTGTTCTAAGGGCTTTACAATTGTTACTTCATTTGGTCATCATAACAACTCTGTGAGATAAGTGCTACTGTTATCATCATTTTACAGATAAGGAAACTGAGGCAAATGGAAGTTAAATGACTCACAGAACTAAGCTCACATAGTTAATGAGTGTCTGAGGTCATGTTTGAACTCAGCACTTTATCCTTTGCACCAGTCAGCTACTGTTTGATGAGAGTAGACTAATTTTCTAAAGATTCTTCTTGCTCCAAAGATATGATCCACTCCTCTGAATCCTGTGAGACTTACAGAGAGTTTCCATGGTAAGGACCCTGGTGTTGAAATCTGAAGATCTTAATTCAAATGTGAATTCTGGCACTTACACGCTTTACAATTATGGGTGTGAACAGAATAGGCTAGTAGATAGAGAATTGTTAAGAAGACATGGATTCAATTCCCATTTCCAGCACTTATAGGCTATGGGACTTCTGGCAAGTAACTTAAAATTAATGTTATCAGGTAATTCTCTTAAGACTTACCTCAAATCCTGGAGAAGAAATGGGAGGAGGAAGGGGAGGGGGAGGAAGGGCTGAGGACAAATCACTTATGTTCTGAAAGCCTTGCTATCTCTGCCAATAAAATATATTTCATAAAACTTTAAGTATTATATAAATATTAGTCATTTTTAGCTAACTATAACAAAGTATGCTAGTTGAAATCAATGACCAGGTATTGATTACTTGTGTACCTCCTCAATACTCAACTTTATACATAGTTGAGGTTCAAAACTTTTACTAAGTGAATTGACTTTCTCCCAAATCTAAACTTAGCAGTTCTTTATGCCTATCCCCCCAAAAACTGTTTTCTGCTACTTAAAGTGATACCAAGTAACCTTGAAAACTAATTCTTGTAGATAACTCAACAAAGAATTTTCAAAAGCTTGGAACAGTTAATATGTATTGATATACTAATGAGAAAAAAAGTTAATCTCCCTTACTTCTTAAATGTCAGGTAATGATAATAGTTTTAAGAATTGCAAAATAATATGCAAATATTATGTCATTTATCCTCAAATAATCCTGGGAGGTAGATGCTATTATTATTGCCATTTTTTAGATGAAGAAACTAAGGCTAACTGACTTTGCCCAGATTTATATAGCTAGGAAATGAGCCGAATAGGCCTTCTAGATTCTGAGTTGAATGACACTATTCACTGTGTCATCTAGGGGCCTTTTGGTAAAGAACATAATAAATGTTCTTTGAACTAAATTAATAAGTGTCCTACCAGACACAGAGTGCTTGCCTTTCTTGTGTGTGGAAACAAAGTATGTCAATAGTGGGGAATGCGGATGAAAATAGAGTAGTATAGGGGCAGTTAGGTGGCACAGTGGATAGAGCACCAGCCCTGAAGTTAGGAGGACCTGAGTTCAGAACTTCCTTAACACTTCCTAACTGTGTGACCCTGGACAAGTCACTTAATTTCAATTGCTGCAGCCAAAAGAGAGAGAGAGAGAGAGAGAAAGAGAGAGAGAGAGAGAGAGAGAGAGAGAGAGAGAGAGAGAGAGAGAGAATAGGGTAGTATCTAACACACTGAGATGATATTAATTCTCAGATCCTACCATGCACATGGCTACCAGTCTGTCTCTATATGTTGGTTCTCAATTAAAGGATATTTTAGGCAGGGTACATGGATTCCTGTATATAGAAAAGTATATGGAAGGGCACAGGGATTTCTGACAAAATTCTAAACTGATTATCACAGACAATTTATGAGCACTTTAAATAAGAAAATATTGATCAAAAACAGTAAGAATGAATGCATTATGATCAAGTCATGTTAAACTAAGGTTATTTTATTTTGTGAGTCAGTTACTAGATGGCTATTGTGGTATGAAGAAATAGCACTGAATTGGCTGTAGGAAGATGCAAGGTTGAATTCCAGCTCTGTAACAGCTGTAAAACTTCTGTAAAACTGAAGCTGACCTGGGTCTTAATTTCCTTATCTGTAAAATGAAGTAGTTGCCTAACACGACCTCTGAGATTGCTTCAAGTTCTAAATCTAGACGCCTATAAACTAGGAGCAGTTTTCTTCCAAGATATAGGAATATCTAAAAATAGAATAAAATATCTCTTGCTAGGAAGTGAATCTCTTACTATTGGAGATATTTGAGCAGAAGATGAATGTATGATCACTTGTTAGAGATATTGTAGAAAGGGTTCATGCTTCAATTAACCAATCAATAAGCAGTTTTTGTTGTTTAGATGGTTTCAGTTGTGTGCCAACCACACTTTGTGCCTCCTTTTGGGATTTTCTTGGCAAAGGTCTTGGAGTAGTTGGCCATTTCCTTCTCCAATTCATTTTACAGATAAGGAAACTAAGCCAAATAGGGTAAAATGATTTACTCAGAGTCACACATCTAATAAATAATCAAGATTGGATTTTAATTCAGGTCTTCTTATCTCCAGGCCTGAACTCTTTCCACTGTGCTACCTACTACCCAAACATTTATTATGCACCTACTATGTGTCTGGAAGTTTGCCAACACTGAAGAAACAAAATTTTGTAACTTTCAATAAATGATCCTACTTCTGCCCTCTAAAGTTACACCAATACTAAAGTGATCCAAGGGGGAAGGAAGTTATGTCTCCCACAAATTGGGGAAATGAGTATATTTATGATTATACCTTTTGAAGCAATTTTTTAATAATTTTTCACCTGTATATATTACTAGATTTGTATATATTTGTTTGCCTGTTGGCTCTTCCATTAAATTGTAAGCTCCTTGAAGTAAGAGATTTTTTTTTTTGTTTCTATTGTATCTTAGGCTTAGCACAGTGAATGGAAGTTTGCCAACACTGGAGAAACAAAATTTTGTAACTTTCAATAAATGATCCTAGTTCTGCCCTCTAAAGTTACACCAATACTAAAGTGTTTTTTGATTGATTAGTGAATAAAGTGGATCCCTCTTCTGCATAACAACTGCCCTAAGTATTATCAAATCACCCATTTGATAAACTCTACTGAGATATTTTATTTTTTTTTTAAAACCAGCAATCATTAACAAAAGTTTGCAGAATTCATCTCTTTTGGAAAATCAGTAAGGTATTTACCTACCTTTAGGTCTTTAGTACCTCAATTATTCTTCACAATTCTTCAAGAATCAACTGCAGAGATTCAGTGGATCAGAACTATAATTTCTGTCAGTACTCAAGGGACTTAAACTTAACCAGTTTGCCAGGTGTAGCTATAGCCTCACCTATTTTGGGCTCCATTTCCTTTTTAGCCATGTTTTTTCCCTACCCTTTCTAGTATAAAGATCATTCTCCTTGGCAAAAAAAGACAAGCAAAATAGAAGTTAATTAGTTTTGCCTGTTCTTTGTCTTTCCTTAATATTATATGATCTGCCTCAAGAACTGATTCCAAACTGTTCCTTATTTATATACTTATTTTGTGTTCCTCTTTCCCCAAATATATTTAAAAACAAATCCCAAAAACCTTCAGTGTTACCCTCAGAACTAAATCACAATGATATGCTTTCTGATGATTCTACTTTTTTAGAACTAGAATGGACTCCCTAACAAAGCAGTAAGTCCCCTATCTATTGAAAAGATCCATAAAGATATGGGGCAGAAACAATGGGCTAGGGAAAAAAGGAAATCTGGGTTCAAGTTTTGACTTCAGGTCTTACTAGTTATCTAACTTAAATCATTTAAAGTTTCAAAGCCTTAGTCTCTTAATCTGTGAAAGAGGCATAATAATATTAGTACTATCTATTCCCTAGTTTTTGTGGGGAGCGCCCTATTAGAAAAGCTATTATTATTCATTCAAAGAGCAGGTGCTAGAATGATCAGATCATAGATCCAAGACTGGATTAGATTTCAAAGGTCATCTAATCCAACATTCTAATGTTACATGAGGTAATAGGTCCAAAGAGGTTAAGTGAGTACATTGATGGACTTGGAGGCAAGATAAACTGAATTTAAATTCTAATTCATACACATTAATTGTGTGACCCTGTGCAAACCACTATCTGCTTGAGCTTCCTCATCTGTAAAATGAGAATAATAACAAATACCTCTCATGATTAGAATAGTTAAATGGCACAATAGATAGAGCACTAGACTGGAAATCAGGAAGACTTATCTTCCTGAGTTCAAATCTAGCTTCGGATAATTACTTGTTGTGTGATCTTGGGCAAACTATTCAAGGATCTTTGCCAAGATGGCAAATGGCGTCATGACTAAACAATAAAAACCATTCAGGATTGTTTGATGTTGTAGTGAGATGATTTTTGGAAAGTAATTTGTAAACATTCGAGCACTATATAAATGCTATCCATTCTTGCTAGTCCAAGGCCATAGTTTATCACTGATACTGTAAATAAAATTCTTTCATTGAACAGTTTTCCTAGAAGTAGCTAGATAATGCAGAACATTGTTCTATTAGGAAAACCAGAGTTCAAATACAGCTCAACATACTTATTATCTATGTGATCACAGGCAAGTTACTTATCTTCTTTTTCTGTTTTATCTTTGGTAAAATGAGGATAATATTAACCTCTATTTCTTAGGCTTGTTTGAAGATCAAATGAGAAAATATGAAAGTGCTTAACAAAATACCTGGCACATGATGGAAAGAAAGAAAGTAAGAAAGCAAAAAAATAAAGCAAGAAAGAAAGAAAAAGAAAAAATAAAGAAAAAGAAGAAAGGAAGGAAGGAAGGAAGGAAGGAAGGAAGGAAGGAAGGAAGGAAGGAAGGAAGGAAGAAAGAAAGAAAGAAAGAAAGAAAGAAAGAAAGAAAGAAAGAAAGAAAGAAAGAAAGAAAGAAAGAAAGAGAAAGAAAGAGAAGGAAGGAAGGAAGGAAGGAAGGAAGAAAGAAGGAAGGGGAGGAAGGAATGGAAGGAAGAAAATGAGTAGTGTGACAAGAGAAGATAACGTTAAGTACACACAAGCAGCTTCTATTTTGAGACATTTGTATAATACACAACAATTATTTTCTTTTACAGAACTTTTTCTACCTAACTATTCTCCTCTGGGCAAGATCAACAATATTACAGGTAATACTTCAGTGAAAATATTTTCTCCATTCTTAGAAATCCTGCTTTCCTATAGGGAAGGCAAATGAGTCTGGCATAGAAATGTACCTAGGAATATTTCAAGCTGAGTCCAGGAGACTTTGAGAAAAGAGAAAGATAGTATCAGTGGTTCCTGATCGTGAATGAAGTTTTAAATAGTTAGAAAGCACAATACATAGAGTGTTATAATCAGGAAGACTTGAGTTCAAAGTCTTAGTCATTCATTTACTAGCTGTGTTGCATAAACCAGTACATGTCTCAACTTCTCTCAGCCTCATTTTCTTATCTGTAAAATGGGAAATACTACATACTTCCCAGTTCATGGTAAAAATTAAATGAGGTCATATAAGTAAACCACACTGATGAATTAAGTGTCTAAAATGTAGCTACTACTTCCCTATAGGTCCTACAATCAATTATCTTCTATTACCTGCATAATCAGTTATTAAATTTTTTCTTTCCACTTACATATAACTTCATTATAATTTATGACCTTAATTTACTTAACTAATTAATATTAATGATATTTTACAAAGTGATAATTACTCAAAATATATGACAAAAAGAGAAATCAAATCTTTCCCCAGAATGAGGGAAAATTATCTCACAAGTATATACAGGATGCAGAGAACAGCAAGTTCATATTTAGTAACTTAGATGGCAAATGAGTAACTCCTAGTCCCTGGTGCCTGGAATTTCTTTAATCCCTTGCATGGGGAGTTCAAGAAGTTTCCATTACATGTGCCTGGACTCTTAGTAAAGCTGTGAATCTATGTCCAATCTGCTTTGGGGTCCCAATGAAGACAGTTTTCAGGTTATCTAATTAGACTGCTAAAAGGAATAGTAAGGAAGAAGAAAAATTCCAAATCCCCCAGACCAATGATTGCAAAATCAAATAGAAATGGGTACTTGCAGGAGAGTATTGAATAGAAAACCACAAATTAGCATCATCTATGTTTTATTGTGTTTTTATTTATTTTATTAAACATTTACCAATTACATTTTAATCTAGTTTGGATTTCTTTCTATTGGATTGGAGAAAGTTTGACACAATTCTCCAGACCTTTTGAAATTTCACTCCATTTGTGAGTGCTCATCTCAAAAGAGAGTGAGTTGCATAAGAAGATCAAAGATAAGCCAAAACTGAGGTTCTCTTTCCCTCTAAGAAGTTTGTATTTTGTGATTTTTACTGGAACAAATCATACTAGCTCCAATCTCTAGAAGGGCAATCTTGGTTCTAAACTAACTTTCCTATCCCAATTAGAGTTCAACTATAAAATATGAGGAAAAGTGGAGATCTCCTTCACCCAATCCAACAATCTACCCCAATAATAAGACACTGTCTTGTTATTTTTTTGGACAGAAAAACCCCAAAGGGCTTATTTTCAGGGGAGGGCTTATTTTAATGCACATTGACAGCAATTTTAATAAACAGGTAAATGTGAACAAAAAAAAGTACCTTTATTCAATAATGATCATGTCATCTTCTTCAACAACATCGTCATAAGTGTCCATACCTTGAATTCCATCCTGGATGTCTTGTGCCTCTATTTCCTTCAGAAGAAGTGGGCCCAATCTGTCATGTCCAGCAATATAGCTCTCTTTAAATGAACATGTCTTGTCCAGATATGTACTGTAGTGAAGGTGATCCCCTGTGCTATACGCTACATTACAGTATCCTCTGTATGCACCGTTCTCTCCCCCTCCCCCCCCAGGTGAAACACATGCTGCGCTCCGAGCTGCATCCAATCAGAGCTGCAGCAGTGAACGCGTCATCCTGTTCTTCCCCAGTGATTTTCTTGCTGGCGCCATTGAGAGCAGTGCCACGGAGGAGAGCTGAGGCAGGACAACATAAAAGCCCGGTATGTAAGCGGGAGTGAGGGGGCATGATGGAGGATAAAAGGGGGACCTTCCTTCCTTCCTTCCTTCCTTCTTCCTTCTCATAGTGCCTTGGCAACACAGCTGTCAGTAATTTTATCCCATGACTTCTTCACCCAAGTCATGACTTCTTGCAGACAAGGCTTCACAAAGTTTCCACGCTGATTTCTTTCCATTCTATTTTCAATGTAGTCATTCCATGCACAAATGGTCCTTGAATGGTTTGTTTATTGCAATATCAAGCGTCTGGAGATAGGCAGTCATTCCTGCAGGAATCATTACTTGATCTATTCTTCTCTCTGCAAGGAAGTTCTTCATTTCTTTAGCACAGTGAGTGCTGGCTGAGTTCTTCTTTTATCCTCCATCATGCCCCCTGAGTTCTTCTTTTATCCTCCATCATGCCCCTTTTATCCTCCATCATGCCCCCTCACTCCCGCTTACATACCGGGTTTTTATGTTGTCCTGCCTCAGCTCTCCTCCGCGGCACTGCTCTCAATGGCGCCAGCAAGCAAATCACTGGGGAAGAACAGGATGACGCGTTCACTGCTGCAGCTCTGATTGGATGCAGCTCGGAGCGCAGCATGTGTTTCACCTGGGGGGGGAGGGGGAGAGAACGGTGCATACAGAGGATACTGTAATGTAGCGTATAGCACAGGGGATCACCTTCACTACAGTAGCAATCTCAATAGGGCTTATTTTTGGGGGAGGGCTTATTTTAGAGGAATCTTACACAGTAAGGAGAGGGATTATTTTTGGGATAGGTCTTATTATTGGGGAAACACAGTAATCTGATAAACATGTATTAAGTACTTATGTGCTAGGCACTGTGCTAACACACCTGTAGATACAAAATAATGACACACCCTGAATTTGAAAGTGATGAATTTATCCTGGAAAAGTCATTTTCTTCAGTGCAGTTGAAACCCATCAAGGTAGCAGATGCAAGATGGAGTACACCTTGTTTCATATGACAAAGTGGACTTGAGTCTTACTAAAGCTAAATCCTCTACTTCCTCAAACAATCCCCATTGCTTCCTTTCTCCTCCATCAGAGTGTTCCTGCTGTCTTTCCTATACTATTCATTTCCTATACATTCAATAATGATCATGTCATCTTCTTCAACAACATCGTCATAAGTGTCCATACCTTGAATTCCATCCTGGATGTTTTGTGCCTCTTTTTCCTTCAGAAAAAGTGGACCCAATCTGTCATGTCCAGCAATATTGCTCTCTTTAAATGAACATGTCTTGTCCAGGTAACCTGCTCATAGTGCCTTGGTGACACAGCTGTCAGTAATTTTATCCCATGACTTCTTTACCGAAGTCACAACTTCTTCACCCAAGTCACGACTTCTTCACCCAAGTCACGACTTCTTATAGACAGGGCTTCACAAAGTTTCCATGCTGATTTCTTTCCATTCTATTTGCAATGTAGTCATTGACTTCCATGTGCAAATGGTTCTTGAATGGCTTATTCATTTCTGCTTCAACTTCTCTGCTCGCCTCCAATTTCATATCTCCAACTCAACTGGATCACAAACTGGATATCTAGTAAACATCTTAAACTCAATATGTCCAAAACAGAATTTATTATCTCCACACACATCCCTTCCCTCACTCCTATCTTCCCTATCACTGTAAAGGATAATACCATCCTTCTAGGCCCTCAGGCTTGCCATCTCAGAACTATCCTCAACTCCTCATTGTCTCCCATCACTCCTTCCCCCATAAGCAATTTGGAGCCAAGACCTGTCAATTTCATCTATAAAACAGCTCTTCAATAAACTCCCTTCTCTTTTCTGGCACTGCCACTACTCTCATGTCATCTCTCATTACTTCATGCCTGGAGTATTGCAGTAACCTACTAGTGGGTCTGTCTGCCCCATATTTGCCACTCCGGTCCATCTTTCTTTCAACTACTTTCAACAACTAAAATGAATCTCCTAAAGTACAGAACCAAACATGTCACTGCCATACTCAATAAATTCCAGTGACTCCCTTTTGCCTTCAGGATCAAATACAATAATATTCTCTATTTGATTCTTAAAAGTCTTTCATAACTTAGTCCCCCAATTTTTCAATCTTCATATATTTTATTACCTATCTCTTGATTCCTTCTCCTTCCCTGATTGCTGACTCTCCTGGCTTTCTTTATATTCTCACTGAAACCACATCTACAAAAAGCATTTCCCAACCCCATTTAATTCCAGTACTTTTCCTCTGTTAATTCTGTCTTAGTTATCCTGTACATAGCTCGAGTATGTGTATACATGAGTAAGTATATATGTTTGATATATTTACATATATGTGTATATGCATAATATACATACACATATATCTCTATTTGTATGTATATATGTATATATGTGTGTTTGCATGTGTTTTTTGTCTCTCTCATTATATTATGAGTTCCTTGAGGACAGTCCCTGTCCTTTTTTGATGTCCCTGGCACTTTGTACATGGTAGATACTTAATAATTACTTATTAATTCAGTGTGCCACTTAACTGTCTCTAATATTTAATATTAGTAAAGTACAGGTCTGACCATGTCATCTTCTATTTGATAAATTCCAGTGGTTCTTTATCATCTTCAGAGCTAAAATAATAATAATAATAATAATTTTTTGGATTTTAAAGCTCTTTCTAAACCTGGCCCTTTTCTACTTTTCCAGTCTCTTCACACCTCACTTCCTCACTTGGATACTCTATGATCCAATGACACTGGATCCTTTACTGTTCCTCAAAAAAAGATACTCCATCTTTTGATTCTTTATTTTTCCTGGAATTTTCTCCTTCTTCATCTCCAACTTTTGGTCTCCTGGCTTTCTTTGAGTTCCATCCAAAGCCCCACTTTCTGCAAGAAGCCCCTACAAAATCTCCCTCAATTCCTTTTTTTCTCTTTTATCTCTACTTAGCTCTTAACAGAGTGTCTGGCACATAGTAGGGACTTAATGAATGCTTGTTTGCTTACAATCAATCAGTACAGTGTTACTTGGAAACAGAAATGTATGGATAATCTTGTGATGGAGCCCTCTTCCATGATTAGCTCTAAATAAATACATCCTCTAAAAACCTAAGTCAATGTTGAACACCTTTGTGAGCATTCACTTTTCTATTTTAGATAAAACCTAATATTGAAAACCAGCAGTCTATGGCATAAAACTTTATCTGTAGTCATATTAAAAAATCTTGTATGATTTCCATAGATACATGGGAAATATCTTTGCAGGAGAGACTTCATTGTTGCATTTGGTCCTATTGGTCATTTTTTTTATTAAAAAAACTGCAACATGGCTTGTAATCTCACACCTAAAGTTCTGAACTATTATAGAAAACAATTTTCAAAAAGCTTTCTTCTTCCCTTAGCATATTTTTATCAACACCTTTGATATGTGCATTTTATGATATTCTCATAAAGATTTTATAGAGATGACATATGAATCCATTCTTTTTAGTGATCTTTTTTAGTCTTTTTTTAAAAGCTCATTTTCTTTTTTCTAATTAGTTCATATTTTCCCCTGTTTTAGGTATGTGGTTCAGCAGTCCCTCAGGGCTTTCACAGTTGTATTATGGCTAGTCTGGATTTCTTCCATATATAGTTGGTTGAGTCCAACTGCTCTTGCTGACTACATCGACTTAAGAGCTATTTCCAGTCTCCTATAAAACACATCAGGGACTGAGGTGTTAGAGTCCAAATGTGCTGTTTCCACTGTCATTAGTCATAAAAAGGGATCACTATAGAGACGTTGGCATATCTAGTCCATCGTTTATTTTTTTGTTCTCTTTCCAGTTTCAATCACTAACATTTTGGGGATGATCTGGATTAGTTAGGTCTCATGCCAAGCTTTCCCCAAAGTAATTTTTCCCCCATCACCCTTTGCTGTTTGGTGAAATAATATTGATCATAATCCTTAACTATTCCTGTGTGAAACGTTTTGTAAGTGAGTTTATATTTTAAACTGACACTGTCCTTGGCTGCCATGTGCACAGACAAATATAATCTACCTTTCCATTATGTTCTTCCTTTAATTCATTTATTTTGATCCAGGGAACTCTGAGTGAAGAAACTCCCCTGCCCAACATAAATGGAAATCAACAGATATTAGGTACCTTCTTATCTCTTAGAGGGTTGTTGGGGTCCTAAAGGATTAAGGGACTCAATCAGTTTTTGTCAGAGGTGAGACTCATATCCATATCTTTCTGAATCTGAAGTTTGTGCTCCATGGATTATCTCTCCCTATAAAATTCAGTTCTGATAGATCCTTTCTTGACCACTAGTTCTATGAAGTTGAGGACAGAGTGAATATTGGCTCTATTCTATTCTCAAGTTCACACAAACATAGAATCATGAAATTTTAATAAGAAACTAGAATAAAAATTGTTGTTTTTTTTTTAAATTTAGTTTAAACTTAAAAACAAAACAAACAAACTAAAAAGAAATTGCCAGGTACACAGCCGAAATATAAGGAAATAAAACATTCGATATTAGACAAGAAATTTCCATTTTAATAAGACCTATATAATAAATACTACACATTATTTTTAAAAGCTGCTCAGCTTTCCTTTGCTTCCTTCTAGGTTTTCGTTTGTTTTCTGCTGTGCACTTTTTACTTTATTTGTTCCCCTCTCTCCTTCCTCCACTAAAAAAGACTACAGTTGAACATAGATAGATAGATAGATACAGATATATCCATATAGATGAATATATATGATAGATACTTATAAACATAACATATGCTCATATTCATAATGCAAAATCATACTACATAGTATAAAATCATGCTATGCTTAATTGTATTTGTCATCTGTTTCTCTGAAAATCTAGCATCTTCCTTAGTATTACCAAGTTTTTTCATGTTTTTCTAAATCAATCAGCTCACTCACACCACAGCAATATTCCAACCCAATTATATATTGTCTGAGAGATTATCTATAAAAGTTTTTCCCCCTCAACCTTCCATTCTTGGCTACATAGGTTTTATATATACAAGAAAGTCTTAATTTAAAATAATCAAAATTATCCATTTTACACTTCAACAATGCTTTTATATGGAACTTTAAAGACTTTAAAGTTTATTCAGTACAAGATCCCTGGGGTTATTAAAGATAGCACAGCCAATTGTTTACCTAGACAACTAATAATACTTAAAATATCAATAGAGGAAGATACAAGTTAGGCCGTATTAAGCTGAATAATGGTAGAATAGGCCTAATAACTGAGTTTTTCCTTCAAATTAAGATTCACATTTTAAAATTACTATTAATAATTGAAATTATAATACATTTTCCTAATTGCAATCTGGCCTGCTGTTTTTCTTAATCAAAAAATACTTACTAAACACTTACTATATACCAGACATTAGGGATGTAAATAGAGCAAGAAAATAAGCATTCACATTTCCATGGCATAAATACTTACTACATATCAAACTTTAAAACTATCTCATACAAAATGTGAGATTGTTATATTATACCCATTTTGTAGTTGAGAAATCTGAAGCAAAAAAGACTATGACCTGAATTTAATCCAGTCCCATTGAACTCAATCCAGGCCCAGTGTGCTGTTTTTCAAATATAATAATGACTATAATAGCAAATATTTGTATAGTATCTACTAATGTGTCAGGCATTGTGCTAAGTGCTTTATAATTATTTTCATTTGATCCTCACTAAAACCATAGGAACTGAGGTAGTGCTACAGATGTGAAATATTGCATGCATTTTCAGATAAGGTCATTGTATAGTTTTACTTTTTTGTTTTTCTTTGTTATAAAATTTCTTACAAAGAGGAAGTGACCTTTAAATCTTTGCAATATGAGGGGTA
The DNA here is from genome assembly GCF_016432865.1 of Antechinus flavipes. Lineage (NCBI taxonomy): Eukaryota > Metazoa > Chordata > Mammalia > Dasyuromorphia > Dasyuridae > Antechinus > Antechinus flavipes. The sequence goes on from NC_067401.1 coordinate 252,224,771, forward strand.
AGAAAAACATGATAATTTTATCATATATTTGAAAGGAATAGCAAATCGTCCACAGTAGATTTGTAGTTTCATATATAATTATCTTTTTTTATTGTACTGTATTATGGAAATGCTTGTTTTATTCCATAAATTAAAAATAAAATATAACCTTTTATAAGAAGCTGATCCCCCTTAATGACAGCCCCATTCTTTTGTTAATTATCTCTAGTTTTTCTCTCCATATTTTATTTGTATACAGCTGTTTGTATGTTGTCTCCCCATTAAATAATGCCCCCCCTTGACAGCACAGACTTTTTTGCTTTTCTATTCACAAAGCTTAGCACACAATGCCTCGTATTTTTGGTTGGTGGTCATTTTTGTTCTCCAAGAGCACCAAAATGACATCACTATATTGAGGTCGAGGTACAGTGTGTCCAATTGGCTGATCAGACAAGTATAAGCTTAAAAAGCTCTACCACAGTTTGGGGACAAATAGTCTGTGTGAATATTTGGAGTGGAGTGAATATTTGTGCATCTTATCTTTCTTTTAGCTACTGCAATTCTGTTTTACTCAGAGTACAGGACCTTCTTTGATGCAGATATATTATGATGGTGGTTCCATATCTCACAATCAATTCCAAAGAGCTTCATAAAGAACATAAGACTATCCTTGTATCAGTTCTGACTGCCATGTATGAGTTCTTTGTAAGTAGTCCTTTAGACAAATGTATATTTGGCCTTTTAAAAAAACAATGTGCTAGTCCATTGGAGTTGCACTCTTTGCAATAAAGTTTGAATGCTTGGCAGTTTAGCTTGAGAAAGGATCTCAGTGCCTTATCTTGCCAGATGATTTTCAGAATTTTTCTAAGAAAATTCAAATGAAAACAATTCAATTTTTTGGCATAGCTCTGGCATACAGTCCAAATTTTACAGGCATACAGTAAATAATAAGATCAGCACAACATCTCTAAAGACCTTCACTTTAATAGGCAGTCTAATATCTCTTCTCTCTCATACATTCCTTTGGAAGTCCAAACACTAAGCTAACACTGTCAATGTGAACATCAACCTTGTCATCTATTATTTATTTTCATAGATGATGAGGTTGAGAATTGTTCTAAATTTGTGCTGTCATCTTTAAAGTGAGTGAAGAAAACTATATTGCTAGAGTTGATCACACTTCCTTTCTTAAACCTTCATAGTCCAATGTCTCATAGTTCCATTTAAGAGCAAAGTTTGGGTGTCTACTGCCCTTGGATGTTTCTGTGCCTCATTATTCCTTGGCTCCAGAGATTGTAGCTCCTAGCTTGAATCTGACCCTTAGTCTGGCTAGGTTGCTCTTCTGTTTGGTTTAGGAATTTTCCCATCACTATGACACTCGTCCCTCCATTGCTTCCATACTAGGAGCCCTTTAGTTCCCTGATGGATCTATGTGGTAATGTTCACCACATAAGGTATTCACAAGGGTTAGCTTGCTGATGTGAAGGATTACGGAATCTCTTTCAGAGTTGCTCATCTACCTTTAGTATTCTTTACCTTTACCCAGATCTTACCTGTGACTCCAAAAATAGTTGTAAGCATGAGCAATTGCTGTACCTATAAAACTGTCTCAGCAGATGAACCAAACTGGGTTGAGGGTAACTAACAGACCTCAAATCCATCAGTGTCTTTGGAGGCCTGAGACCTGTAAAGCATGTGAAGATTTCCCCCAAAAGAGTGGATGGGTGAGAACAATTTATTCTAATTGACATAAAGGTGAGTGAAGCAGGTGCTGTGAAGCACTTAAAATTTGGTCAGACATGAAAGACACTAAGTTCACCCACTGTATCCTGGATCATCAGCAATCATTTTGACTTTTGACTTGCCAATGTCAATGACTCTGGAAGAGAGAGTGAGACTTAAGACTTTGTCATCTGCCTCACTTAAATACAATTCATGAGTAAATCAAGACATCACCCATAATGTTATTGGTCCTCTTTGAAAATGATGGACAAACAACAACAACAACAAAATATAGTTGTGCAGACCATCCTCAGGCAACCACATCTATATCAGTAAGTAGCTTCTTTCTCCTCTCTGAAATGATCTTTAATCCATATTTTGTTCTTTTCATAGACTAAACTCAATGGAATGCCTCAGCTGTGTAAGTGAGGTGTTAACATAACCAGAACAAAATTCTCAGTAGTGAACCAATAAAATTTTTACTTTTTGTCTAATATTATATATATAATATTATAACAAGAATAGAATCATAGTCTCAGAATGGAAAGGAACCTTAGAGGTCATCTATTCTAATCTATACCTAAATGAATACTTTCCTTGTATCATAATGACAAGTGGTCATTTAGCATTTTCTTGAAAAATAATAGTGGAGGAGAATTTGCCTCTTACAGATGTAATCTATTCCATCTGTTAGTGAGTTCTTCCTTATATCCAAAGAGTCTCTTTGCAACATTTATCCAACAAACCTCATTCTGTCCTCTGGAGCCAAACAAAACAAGTTTAATCTATCTTCCCTGTGACATCAAATCAAGTACTTGAGGCTGCTATCTCATTGCCCTTAAAATTCTTTACTCCCGGCCTGACCCTCCCAAGTTTCTTAAACTAGTTTATATATGATAGATATCAACATACTATATCAGTCTGACTTTTTTCTTCTGGACCTTCTCTGGCTTTACGATGTTTTTCCTAAAATGTGCCACCCACACAGAGTAGATATTTCTCTTATGATTCAATCAGGGAAAAGCACAGCAAGACCATGACCTTGCTAGTCCTGGGCACTATTCCTTTCAAAGCAGCTTGTAACTGGAGCAGCATTTTTGGCTGCCCAATCACACTCTTAATTCATGTTGAGCTTGCAATCAACTAAAATCTCCACATCTTTTTCATGAAAATTTCTGTCTAGCCATTCCTTCATTATCTTATTCTAACAAGTTGATTTAGAGAAAGGGTTTCAAAATAAGAAGAAAGGGATGGCAGGGTCAGTATAGAAAAATTTTTAAATTTTGCCAGAAATTGATGTTACAAATTGAATCTAGTCAACTGAAAATTATGAATAAACTCAAATAAATATATATTTCTCATGGGAGTTTTAAACAAACAATGTATTTATAGCCCCCTGTTTGGACCATATCTGTCAGATAAAAATATTTCTTCAGCTAGTTAATGCACTGGATAGAGTGCCAGGCCTGGAGACAGGAAGACCTGAGTTCGAATTCCCTCAGAGACATTTACTAACTGAAAGACCCTGGACACTTAACTTCTATTTGTCTCAGTTTCCTCAGTTATAAAATGGGGGAAATAATAGTTTTTACTTGTAGAATCTGGAAAGGATCCAGTGAAATAATTAAGTGATATTTATAAAGTGCTTAATGTAATGTCTAATACATTTGTGTATTAGACACATTTAGACACATTAGACACATTAGACATTTGTGTAGACACTACACAAATATTAGTTACTACTACTACTACTACTACTATTTCTTTAGTTACACTTTCCTATCAAGATTCTTGTATCTATTTAATTTAAAATATTATCTCTGTCTTCTGTGCCATCGGGCTCTGGTTATAAAACATATCTTTTTTTTAATTTTTTTTCCTGATCCTGGATCTCTTTGATCCCAACTGGATGTACGGCATTGTCTGTCAATATTGCAGTTTTGACTTGTTTTATTTCCTATGTGGGATGATTCCCATTAGGCAGTCTAGTTCCTTCCCACCCACCTCCAACCCACCATATTCTAATTATATTGGTACTAGACTTCATATAGACACCTGGGCATCTTCAGCCTACTATAACTTGAAGCTATCAAGCTCAAACAATCCATTTGCCTCAAACTCTCCAGTAAAAAGGATTATAGGTGTAAGCCTATAAATATAGATCTTAAAGAAAAATTCCCTGAGTTTCCAAACCATAAAAATGAGAAGTCAATACTATTAAGGCTCTATTAAGCCAAGAGTTTTGGGAACAAAACTCTTTCCTCCAAAACATCCATTTTCATTTAATTCATATGCTTTGTGATTTTCTGAGATCCAAACTTTCCATGAGTTTCTCTGGCTCTCTCTGCTGCAATAACTCTCTAGGCTTTGAATTTAGCTGATGCTCTACAATTATCATTTGATGGCTCCCAAATACCTCATGCAGAGCCTCATTCTGGAAGGTTTTGTCTTTGAATTTTTGAGGATTGAAAGCATTAAGACTTAATCCCCTTGATCCATCCAAGTCCATTTTGAAATTTAATGTTTTTCAATTAAATCCCCTACTGGGATCTGCTTCACCCCATGCACCATGGGGGCAGAACAGAGGTTATCCTCATTACTTACAAGATTATGCTCCCCTGCTTCTTGAGATTTTCTAAATGTCTAATAACTAAAAGTCACAAAGAAAGTGGAAAGACAAGTCAATGCTTCATATAATTTGGAAAAATTGGAACTTTAAAGTAGTTCTACAAGGAGAGAGGGAAGAGATAAAGGGATTGTAGAAGTCATTATTTTAGAACTCATGATATTCAGGACAGGTTTACATCCCATTTCCAACTTATCCCAAGTTCAATTCACATTAGATATCAATCCATCCAATTCATTGTAATCTATCCAATGGAAGAAAGAGTTTAAAAATCAAATTGTGCCCTGGATTCAGAGGTTATCAAAGGTACAGTTTCTGATTTATAGAATCTAGGGTATAACTTGAGAAGGGAGGAATACCTTTGGAGGTATCTGCAAATTGATGTTAGCTCTAGCCTTTTCATTTAAAAAAAAAAAAAAACTCAGAAAAAAAAAGTGTACTTCTCCTTGAAATTCTTTCCCTTATCAGTACTGCTTATAGTAAGAACTGTCAGAACTCAGAGCAATATAGCTGATACGAAGAGAGTATTAGTCTTTGTTTTATTAGGTACAAAAAAGGAAAAAGAATAGGGTGGTAGAAAATTCAGATGTTACTTTGGTAGGATAGCATATGTGTCACAAGGATGAACTTTTTTGACTGATAAGAGAAATTTAAGTGCCAATTTCATGTGTCAATTTGTTTAGCAAAAGAAACAATAACAAATCAATCAAAACAATAGCAATCAATAATAGACAAAATGTTTTTATCTCAATGTATTAAATATTTTTATGTATCAAATCTATTTATATCCCAATGTGTATGGAATAAATAAGAGATCTACAAACCAAGTGGATCTTATCTCTCTGCTAACAGTATATTATCAGTCTAGTTACTGTTTCCAAGAATATTTATTTTTGTGTATTGAAAAGGACAGTTTCTATGCATCATTACAATTCACAAGGGGGATTAAAAATATTTTGTTGGTTTCAACCAAAAAGAATGCTGTAAAGATGAAAATCAATGTCAGAAAACATTTTTTTACCTGTTTGAAGGCAAAGCAATAATTTAATTATATGTACAAATATACATGTACAAATGTATGTACAAATAATGCTTCAGTTTTGTATATGTTCTGAGTTAAACCTTTATTAAATTTGAATGATCAAATAATTTTCTATAACTTATATTTCATATAAAATAATTATTTCTATTTTTAAAAATATTTTTCAAAGTTACTGTACTTGTTTCTAGAATAAGGTTTTAAACTTTTCACTTTTAAGAGATGATTTCATTTAAGAAATTCATACCAATTTCAAAGTGTTTTATTTTTGGCAAATATTGTCTTCTCTCTTTAATTCCATATAACTAATTATTAAAAAACTGAAACATATTTCTAAAGCTATTGAGGAATTCCATTTTTAAGTAAGTAATCTTCCAGTAATATTTTTATCATTAAAAATTGATGACCTAATTTGTCTGGTTTTCAACTTTTATTTTAATGTATCAGATTTCATTTATATATTTCATTTAGAGAAGCTTTTTTAAAGTGACAAGACTGCCATTTAAATTATATCCTTTCCTTTTTTTCTTCTTTGCTCTGTTACATTTTCTATGTAGTAGCTAATTTAATTTTAAGTATAGTACAGACATAATATAAATCTTATATTTGTAAAGGAATTTGAATATCATCTAGCCCAGGGATTCTTACGGTCTAGTGATCTTGATTTTCAGAAATAATTGATCACTGTATTTCAATATAATCGGTTTCCTTTAGAATCCTATGCATTTATCTTATGCATCTAACATTCCGAATAGAAGTCTTTAGAATTTGTTAGATTACAAAAAAACCCTTGGTACATGCACATTTGAAAATTTTTCAAAAAGATTCACCAAATGGAGCAAAGAAAATGAAAATAAGGCAAGAAGTTGTCTGAGTTCTCTCCAATTTCCCTTGAAACAACTTTAAATGAAGGCTCAAAAAGAATTCTGGAGTGACAATTATCAAGTAAAACAATTATCAAGTTCAAGATAATTTATATGGACTATAAGAGAAGTCTGTCTCATTTGGGTAAAATGAGATCCCAGCACAAGTAGGCAAACCAATGGAGACCCCCTAACTCATGGCAGATCAACAATTGAAGTCCCACAATCAGACGTATTGGACTAGCTGGGGGAGTTCCAACCCTCACATGGATCCCCCATACAACAGGCAAACTGTCAGCCTTGGAGGCCTGGGCAAATGGAATCTTAGAAAAATTAGATACAATAGACCTCTGAAGAAAACTGTATAGAGATAAAAAGGAATATAGCTTTTTTTCTCAGTGGTACAGGGCACCTACACAAAAATTGGTCACATATCACAATGATCAATTTGTAATAAGGCTCAAAAACCTCACAATCAAATGCATAAAGGTAGAAATATTAAATGAATCCTTTTCAAAACATAATGCAATAAAAATTACATTAATAAAATGAAAATATAGATTAACAATTGGTAACTAAATAATATAATCCTAAAAAAAAGATTGAGTCAAAGAATAAATCATAGAAACAATCAATATATTTCATCCAAGAGAATAGCAATAGTGATACAACATACCAAATATGCAGCCAAAGAAGTACTTACAAGAGAGAGAGAGAAAGAGAGAGAGAGAGAGAGAGAGAGAGAGAGAGAGAGAGAGAGAGAGAGAGAGAGAGATTAGATCAATTAGTAGGGCATGCAGTTTAAAAAGCTTGAAAAATTCCTAATTAAATACCAAATTGGAAATTCTTCAAATCAAAGGAGAGATTTTAAAAAATTAAGATAAGAACACACTCTCCAGTCAAGCCTCTTTTTATCAGGAATAGGAGAGTGACCTCTCTCATCACGCTTTTTCCTTTGTTTCAGTTTTGGCTCTGAATTTCCTTCTTTCCTTCCCACCTTCCTTCTTCCTTCCTTCCTTCCTTCCTTCCTTCCTTCCTTCCTTCCTTCCTTCCTTCCTTCCTTCCTTCCTTCCTTCCTTCCTTCCTTCCTTCCTTCCTTCATTGCTTCTCTTCTTTCCTTCCTTCTTCCTTTCCTTCCTTCCTTGTTTCTTTCATTTGGAATGCTATACATTTTGCTGTATTCATTTAAAATAGTGTATCAGTTTTCACAGTCAGCAATGCAAAAAAAAAAAAAAAAAAAAAAAAAAAAAAAAAAAGTTACTTCTCAATTTTACAGATGAAGAAACACCAGAAAGGACATTAACTAAGTGCCTATTATGTGCCACTAACTTTTCAAATATGATCTCATATTTTTTAAACAACCATAGGCCAAAGTCTATTTGGGTTTTTGAGATGAAGGAGATACCATGGAAAATTAGCATTGGGGCTGTTCAATAGCAACTATTTGCTTACTTTCTAAGAGGTATCTTAATCACTAAGAGGCACTAAGAACCTGAGGGACTACATAAAGGCCCTAATAAAAAGTTAGTACTCACTGGAGAGATAGAATTATATTGATTGTTTATTGCATTCTCTATAGGGTCAGATAAATATTATTTTATCCTGTACTAAATTATCCTATACTAAATATTCATTTTTCTCTTGGGTACTTATACAGAAGATAGGAACTCATACCAATATCAATGAAGAATTAGAAATGAACTATATTTAAGATATCTTCTCAGAATTTTCAGTAGCAACTCTAGATGGAATCTTTGTTGTTCCCTGTTATTGTTTTTGTTGTTGTTCATCCTTTCTTTTCAAAGAGAACAGTGACATTACCAGGATGATTTCTTCACTTGTGAGGGAATTGGATTTAAATGAGGCAGAGCTGTGCAAGGCTGATGACCTTTGGAGGCATAATCATGTCTCTTTGGAGGCAGTCCATTCTATTTATCTAAAGTTCTTATTTTTAGGAAATTATTTCTTTGTTTATATCAAGCCTACCTTTCTGGCCATTTCTAATAGTAGTTTACATATTTATATGATAATTTAGAGTTTGCAAAGTGCTTCATATATGTTATCCCATTTGATCCTCATCATACTCCTGTAAAGTAGGTGCTATTATTATCCTAATTTTACAGGTGAGAAAACTGAAACTATTCTATTGCCTTCCCTTCTGGCAGGTGTTTAATATAGCTAGAGAATATAATATTCACTTCAGTAGAATTCAAGATACTTGAGGAGAGAGATTATTTTTTTCATTTCTCTCTTTATATTTCCAGCACTTTGTATGATGTCTTGCATATGGTTCTGATGCTTAAAACTATATGCAGAATTGAATCCTATTTCTTTCATTTTAATTTAATAAAATCATTACTACATAGTTCATTAAAACAAAAGAATTATTTGCTGGGATAATTCTTTCATCTATTCTTCTTTTGCAAAGAGGCATCATAGCATATGTGGTTTTAAAAAGAGTCAAGAAGATAAGGATTTAAGACGTACCTCTCATACAAAGTAGCTATAAATGATCCTGGGCAAGTCATCTCATGCCACAGGTGCCTCAGTAAAAATTTTCATTGTGGCGTGGTTACTGATCTACACTGGCAGAAAGTATTTCCTCACTGATAATTCCTTATGCTAATGATATTTCAAGTCTGGTGAACATATACATACATAAATGCATGCATATATCATGTATATACATGAACCTACATAATATATATATACATATTTGTACATATGTATATATTTGTGTATATATAGGCATACATGTACATATAAATGTACATCTAGATCCTTATTCTAAAGAAATGAATTACAGCTGGCTTTTTCTGTTTTGCTTTTAATTTTTACTCACTTTTACTTCCCTGGAAGATCCAAGCTTCTGACAAACACTCTCTGTTCTTCATCTTCCATGTGACTAGTATTATTTTCTTGATTATAAAGGTGAGGAAATTGAAGTCCAATGAATTTTTATGACTAAATATGAAACAGTGAAAGGGAAAATTTGTCCTGGACAGAAATCTAATGACTTTTTTCACATAGAGAGATTCATAACTTAAAAATTAATATTATACAAACCAATAAGCATTTAAGTACCTACTTTATGGAAGGGACTATACTTGGTGCTACAGATATAAAGTCAAAATAGAAAAAAATGTATTTTTAAAAGAAAAAAATGTATTCCTGTCCTCAAGAAGATTCTTCTCCCTCTTCTCTTTCCTCCTTCTTATCTTCTATCCTCCCTTCTTTTCCTTTATCCCCTTTATAGCCATTAAAAAAAATGACATGTATGAGGGGCTTTTAAATTTGCAATGTACATTATCTTATTTGGGTCTCACCCAGAGAGAAAGAATTGTTAAATTTTCAGTGTGAGCATTTATATCTTTAAAATCAGCAAATACCGCAAATCAAAACTTGATTTGTTGTTTTGTCTAAACTTAAGAAAATAATGAAGAAAATGTGAATGATACAGATTAAATTTTAAAGGGCCTTGTATATGCACTTTTTTTTTTCTTGCAGAGGACTGATTGCTAAATATTGAGTAATACACCCTTAGATTTAATTCTATGAGGAAAGTATTGTCAGTCAATGCAACAAACATTTATTAATGTTTGCTTTGCCAGATACCATGCTAAGTGTTAGGGATTCAAAGAAAGGCAAAAATATTTAGATTTTATCCTATTTGCCTCTGTGATAATGAAATTTATGTATCATTTACTTCTTTAAAAGAGAACCAGGAACTGGATACCTTGCTTTGCTAAGTTACTTTGTTGCATAAATTCTCTAGTATGGTCAACCCATCAGGATGCCCTAGTGTTCTTTGGAAATATAGCTAGCTCCTATGAATCTCTCCTCTCCCTGTTTCTTTTCTCTTCTCTTCCCTTCTCCTCCCTCTTTTTCCTTCTTCTTCCTCCTTTTATCCTTCTCTTCTCCTTTCTTCCCCTTCCTGATTCTTTTTTACTCTCTCTTTTTTTCTCCTCTTCCTTCCTTCTCCTTCTTCCTTCTTCTCCTCCTTCCTTTATCTACTTCCTTCCTTCTCCTCGTCTTCCCTCTCCTGTCCTTCTTCTCCCCTTCGTCTTTTCCTCCTCAGGTGTCCTCCTCCCCTTTCTCCTCCTTCCTCCTCCTGTTGCTCTCCCTCCTTTATAAGCATAAAATATACAGGCACACTTCATTTTACTGCTCTTTGCTTTATTGCTCTGCAAATATTGCATTTCCCATTCCCCCTTCTTCTTTTTTTTTTTCAACAAATTGAAAGTTTCTGTCAATCTTGTATCTAGCAAGTTTATCTGTACCATTTTTCCAACAGCATGTGCTTACATCATGTCTCTGTGTCACATTTTAGTAATTTCCACAATATTACAAACATTTTCATTATTATTATATCTGTTATGGTGATCTGTGATCAATTGTCTTTGATGTTACTATTGTAATTATCTTGGGGGTACCACAATTCATACCCATTATAAGATAGCAAACTTAATGCATAAATGTTGTGCATGTTCTGACTGCTCCACCAACCAGTTGTTTCCTGACACTCTCTCTTTGTTTGCACCTTCCTATTCCTGAGACTCAGAAAAATATTACATAAACTTAGCTGAAAGAGCAGCGTCAGGGTTTGAGAGGATTGCCTTCAATTTGGAAAGATCCACTGTGGGTAAAATGCTATCAAACAACATTACATGCTACAGAAATATCTTTTGTGAGTCAATTGATGAGGCAAAATTCATTGCTGTCTTATTTTAAGAAATTGGTACCATCTTCAGCAGCCATTGCCCTTGAGCAATGAGCAGTCAACATCAAGGTAAGACCCTCTAGCAGCAAAAAGATTTTGACTCTCAATTCTGAAGGTTCAGATGATAGTTAGCATTTTTTTAAGTAACAAAATATTTTTTAAATTAAGGCATGTACATTTTTTCCATTTAAAAAAAATAATACTGTTACATGCTTAATAGACTACAGTATAGTGTAAACAACTTTTATAGGTACTGGGAAACCAAAATATTATTACAACTTGCTTTTATTGCTATATTTGTTTGATTGTGGTGGTTTGGAGCCAAACTCACACTATCTTCCAGGCCCTTCAGTCTTCGCCAGTTATCTTGACTTATGACTTGCCACTGGACTCTGCTGACTTCAGGAGAAAGTGAAGCTGATAATTTTGTTATCACTTCATTTCAATTCACTTGTAAATCAAGACAGGGAGATCTGGTGTCTTTAGGCCTTTTTGAGAAAGAAGGGCAAAGCACAGTTTTCAAGGTATCCCTTTATAAGATTACAAAAGAAGCTAATTATAGTAAAAAGCTAATCAAATTCTTTTGAATTTAATTGCATAAGCCAAAGGTTAAGAACTAATTTAAGACACACACACACACACACACAAAACCTTTCTATTCTTCATTAAGAACATTTTCAATATTCATATTTCTTGTTATCTAGTGCCTAGAATATATTAGGTGCTTAACAAAAGTAGGCAGCTATGCAGTGTAATGGATAAAGCAGCGGGTTTGGAAGCAAGAATACTCATGTTCCTATGTTTCAACCTGTTCTCAAACACTTTTTAGCCTTTGCCTCAATTTTCACTCCTACAATGACTTAGAAAAGAAAAATATCTCTGCCAAGAATTAAAAAAAACAAAACCCTCCAAAAAGGGTAGACACAATTGAATCAATAACAAATGTTTATTGACTGACTGGTTAGCCTGATGACTTCACTGGCTGCAATTGGCAGGAAATAGTATCAGCCACCCATCTTTATGATGATGTTAGCTGATCCAGCAGTTTTTGATGATAAGGATAATTTCCTAAATACTTAAATTCTAATTGAATTTAACAGAATTTGTTCCGGAAAAAATCTGGGAGGTTTGTTTGTTTGTTTAAGTTTTCCCAGTTATCCCATTATATAATTTGCTGTTTGGTTTGGAAAGAAAACTAAAAACTGTGAAAATTTAATTATCAACTAATTAAACCAAATTTTTGGCAGGTATATCATTTAATGATTGTGGGAAAGTCCTGCTATGGAAACTCCCTCTACTCTAATAAAGCAATTTTTCAGAATGTTTTACTATAATCTTAGAGAATTGCTTGGGGCATTGAGAAGTTAAAAGACTTGCCCACAGTCTCACATCTAATAGTGTCAAAGGCAGGATTTGAACACTGCATTTTCTAACTCCATCTCTAGCTCTCTGTGAGCTGTAATCTCCCTGCTGTTTCTCTTTAGAAGAAATCAGCACTATGCTATTTAGGCAGTTAGGCAGTTCAATGGATAATACAAGGGGCCTGGAATCAGGAAGACTTGAATTTAAATCCAACCTCAGGCACTCATTAGTTATATGACTGTAAGCAAGTAATTTAACCTCTTTTTTCCCTCAGTTTCCTCAAGTATAAAATGAGGATAATAACAGCACCTGTATACCAGGGTTTCAAGGATCAAATGAGGAAATATTTACAAAGCATTTAGCACAATGCCTGGCACATAGTTGGCACTATATAAATAATGCTATTATTATTACTATATAATTCTGAATAGCTTTAAGGGCACTATCGATTAAGCCCAAAGCAGGATATTATATTACCTATAGCTAAAATTTCATTGCTGCGCTTCTAGCCTGAAAGTTCCCTTGAAATATCAGTTTTATATTGCCATTCTGTTTTCTCTTGTAAGGGATAAAGATAATGGGCTAACATTGTTAACTCATTTTGTTACCTGCAATTCTACAACACTTGACACTCAGAGTTGTTGATATTTAATCAAATACTGCCCTTCTGTACTTGTCTTCCCCTAGTGATTTTTTTTTTGTTTTCCTTCCTTGCTATTGTAAACTAGTTGTTGTGACATTCTAATGCAGATTGGTCACATCCACAGTTCCTCCTTCTGACACCTCCCCCCATGGACTTGGCTGTCTTTGACCACATAGACTGGGTAACAAAGTTGAGAATTATTGTGTGAGATGTTTGGGAGTGTATACTTCCTGGAAATAGACATTTATAATGGATTCATTTTATTAAAGAGTTAAAAAAAAATACAATTCTTGGAACCCTGAGATGTGACTAAGAAATCATTCAGGTTTTGAAGAGACACTGACCTTTGGCAAAATCTAATCTGAAAACTGTTTTAACGCAATATGCCCTCTGTACAACTAACTTCACTGATGAACAGAAACGAAACAACCAGGGAACAAGAAATGAAACTCTAACTGGTGAGATTGCTGGCAGTATCTAAGCTTCAGGGACATGCTGCCAGGATGACCTCAGCAGGACTCTATAATCTTTGAAGGACATTAATCTTTTTCCAGGAACCTTCAAGGTGTGAATTAGGGTCCATTAAGCCCTCTCAGTGTTTTGGGAACTGGTTACCTTAGAAATCAACTCTTCCCTATAAGTCTTCAGCAAAACTGAGATCACCCAACCCATGGCTGTTAATAATTCCTCATTAACACTTCAAGGAACTAGACAGATGTCATTTTCTGTGAAGGGCCCAGTTATCAGAATGGCCTGACTACCATCAACATTTGTCAAACTTGACTTGAGAAGGTTTGACTCAAGCCCCAGTCTTCACATATAGCTTATTTATTCTAGCAATATGAGAATGGAAGGGCTTGTGTTTGATTTTATTCTAAATATTAATATTAGTTTAACTTAGTTTAGTTATTTTTGTATCTAGTTACTAAGGTTCTTCAAAAAACAGAGCAAACATTCCAAATAAAAATTCTCTAATTCTATTTTAATTTGGATTTTCCCTGCAGTCATTTCCTTTTGTTATGAATGATAATTGAATAACAATAGAAGCTATTGTAGCTTTCTTTATTAAGTATATTAATTTATTGATTTTTAAAAACAATACTGATTATAAATATTATATTAATAATAATAGCTGTTTTCATGGAATTTTACATAATTATCTCATTATATCCTTACACTAATCCTAGGACATAAGTATTATTATAATATAACATTATTATTATTATTATTACTACTATTAATCTAATTATTATTCCCATTTTACAAATGGGGAAACTAAAGCCAAGATATGTTTAACTGACTTGCTCAGAGTCAAATGGCTAGTAAGTATCTAAGGCTCAATTTAAACTCATGTCTTCCTGACATGAGGCATATAGAGATGTTTTTAGTGGACCACCTAAGCAGATTCTGGTAGAATTTATTAGTTGTGCTCAGTTGTATCTAGTTTTTAAGCCCATTTAGGATTTTCTTGGCAAAGATACTAGAGAAGTTTGTCATTTCCTTCTCCTGCTCATTTTACACATGAGGAAACTGAAGCAGAGAGGTAGCCTACTCAGAGTTACAAAGCCAATAAGTGTCTGAAATCAGATTTGAACTCACCTAACTCCAGGCCCAGTGCTGCTGTACTACCCAGATACCATTCAGGGGGAATTAGATAATATCTCTATGTTAGAAATAAATAAATACAATCATTGTTTTTACAAAGTTGTTACAGTAGAAAAAGTGCTGATTTGGGGGGGGTAGGAATACTGACTTTGTCATTTGCTATTTCTGTGATCTCAGGTAAGTACCTTAATTTCTCTAGGCTTCAGTATTCTCATATATAAAAAGAAGGAGCTCAACTAAATTAAATCTAAATGACTTCATTTCTAAATTTATGATCCTGTGCATCATATGTCATGTTAACACCTTTCTGCATTTCAATTGCTTAATATACATAATTTGACTCTGTTCAATTGCATAATTATCTCTCCCTACCCCACTCCAAAAAATAGTGAACATTTTTTGTAAAATATGGAAAATTCTGAAACAGTCTACTGTTATGGTCTCTAGGCCATAAAATAATAATTTATCAAAGTTGTCATCTGATCTGTTGTCAAACTGCCTTTATCATCAATATTTTAAAATGTTTAACAGGTTCCTTTATTGTCTTTCTATAATGCATTCTCCACCCTAAATGCAAAGGCTACTTGTGCTATCCTATAGGTCCCATCTTAGAAAGAAAAGAAAGAAAAAAGAAAGCAGAATAGATAAGGGATAGATTCAGAGTTTTTAAAGGACTTGTCCAAGTTATACTTCACTACATTCTCTAGGTGAATAGCAGAGATGAGACACTTCTGTTGAAGTTTTTAATTCCTAATAGGAGTGTTATCTTTATATGCTTCCCCCACCCCCACGTCCAAGTAAAATTGAGCTAGCCACACTTGCCAGTTTCTAAGCAGAACATCTTCCTTTTGCCATTCCCTTCCAATCATGAATAAGTTGTTCATCCATAAATTAGGAATCAAAGAACAGGAAATTAGGAGAAAGAACAGAAAATCAAGAGCACAAGTGAACTCCCCATTCAGTAGCAAGCAACAAATGAAGAAATATTTGTGAGAGGGCTGTTCCTTGAATGCAATAAGTAAGAGCAGCCACACTCAGCCCTGAGAATCCCTTAAAAGCTGACAGTTAGCACAACTGTTCTCTTGCACTGTGGACAGTGCCTAACCACTT
Organism: Antechinus flavipes; assembly: GCF_016432865.1. Classification (NCBI taxonomy): domain Eukaryota; kingdom Metazoa; phylum Chordata; class Mammalia; order Dasyuromorphia; family Dasyuridae; genus Antechinus; species Antechinus flavipes. Next base: position 252,240,440 of record NC_067401.1, read on the forward strand.
AATTGCTTAAGTAACTGTCTTTCTTTAAGAGTCCTCAATTTGCTGAACATGAAGGAAGTGGCACACCAGAGGGGCTGTAATCTATTCCCTGACCCCACTAACGGGAGTGACATGTTGTGACACTAAGGAAACCAGGAACAGAAACTGAAGACTCATCAGATAAAATCAATCTGAGATATCATCTTTATCTTTCTTTCCTCTAAACTACTCAATTCATTAACTGGGATTGGATGAGTGGGGGATGTGTGGGGGAGGGGGATTGGAGGAAGAAGACAAGGAAGAATGAGGAGGGAAAGCATTGGAGCAAAAAAGTGGCAATTTGAAAGTACTTTTCTCCCATCTTAATTTCTATGAATGCCAGTAAATGGCATCTACCTAGCACTTCTTGATTTGATTCCCATGAGTGGTGCTCACGATAGATTGATATAGCCAAAGAGATGATTGACTGCTATACTGTATGATATTCTTAAGCCGCAAGGCTTCATATAAAAACATCAATTAGCAGACATAGACTAAAGCTTACTTTGTGCCAGGCACTATGCTATATGTGACTAGTTCCTGGGGTATAAATTGAGGAAGTGGGACCCAGCAATTCAGTCTAAGATCAAAGAACACAGAGGAGACCTGGAGTCTAAGTAGCCTCTTACTGGAAAAGATGTGGTTATACCATCACTTTACTCAAGCTACTTTGGCTGCTAAAAATGGTCCAAACAGACAGTAATTTTTTTCTTTAAATTCCTAAAGCTTTGTGGCGGTTATGATTAATACTTCCATTTTCAGCAGATCCTTTAATTGTCAGGCCATAGAAAAAACCAGTTTTTTGGATTCTATTGAGGACAGTTTCTGCACTTTTGCCCTCCATACCCCACCATGTCAGCTTCTTGTTTCTTTCAGGATTAAAAATAAGACCAAATGGAAACACATAGAAAGAGCATAATATAGTGGAAAGTGTATTGGATTTGGAGGCAGAGAACATGAGTTCTATATCCATCTCTGGATCTTATTACCTTTGTGACACTAGCAGGCTTTTTGCCTCTTGGGTTTCATTTTCCCTGTCTGTAAAAAATAAAGAATTGGGGATAGATGCCATCAATCTCTTGGAGTTGTAAATGTGTGGTTCTGTGAAAACTGGTGAAAAGAAAAGTTTTAAAAATATTATTCTTCCTTTCCTCCATAAATTGTATATAATATCTGAAATCTTAAATATCTTTGAATTTTTAAACTAAGCTTAGAACATGGGGTAATTTGGGGCTGGAGCAGAGGTAGGGGGAGTGGGTACAGGGTAAATCTACGAGTTCACTTAGAGCTCCAAGTGAAAAACTTCCTAAGTTCAAGGTTGGTCCTTTATCCATTGAATCATGTTACTTTGGAAAACACAAAATTTGAGGTTAGTGATCATGAAGGAGCTCCAGTTATAACCTATTTCTTTATGTAAGCATATTTAAATAATGTTTAAATTTTTCAGTAGGGAAAAAATTTAATACCTTAAAGACATTAGGTTTGAAGAAAGAAAAAGACAATAACTTGCTAGAAACAAGTCAGCATTTACCAGGGGTTCTCAAACTTTTTAAATAGAGGGCCAGTTCACTGTCCCTCAGACTGTTGGAGGGCCGGACTATAGTAAAAATAAAAACTTTGTTTTGTGGGCCTTTAAATAAAGAAACTTCATAACCCTGGGTGAGGGGGATAATCGTCCTCAGCTGCTACATCTGGCTTGCGAGCCGTAGTTTGAGGACCCTGATTTAATCATATATATCTTAGTCAAATTTAGTCTATAATCATTAGCTATATGACCTTGGACAAGTCACTTAATTTGCCTCAGTTTGCTCTTCTGTAAAAATGGGGATAATAATAATATTTATATCCCAGTGTTGTTGTAAAGATCAAATGAGACAATAATTGCAAAGTGCTTTGCAAATCTTAAAGTTTTAGATAAATTTTAACTATTGTTGTTATATTTCATTTGAAAGGAGAAGAAAAACTAGAAGAGAGGGAAGAATAATTAAAAATGAATAGAAATTCACCACTTTGGTTATTTGGTCACTCCAATATTGACAGCTTGATTGCAAGTAAATCATTTATGATATCTTCAGAAAATAGGAGAAAAAATAATCTTTTTCTCTTTTGTTTCCTGAATTATGAGGGAAACTGTCACAACTAATAGGATTTTTAATAGTATAGCAAATGATAAGAAAATCAAGGGTTATATTTCCTTATCCTAAGTATTAGATAAGAACATTGGACTAGAGAGAAGAAATGAATCTCTTCTTTCTGATAAAGTAGATAGGATTTCTATGAAACATATAAAATAAGGTATTAAGAGTTGAAATGACTAGAGTTAACCTTAAAATGTTAAGTTAATATTAAAAATCATAACTCTAACCAGCCCTGAGGTCAGGAGGACCTGAGTTCAAATTTGGTCTCAGACACGTAATATTTCTTAGCTGTGTGACCCTGGACAAGTCACTTACCCTTAATTGCCTCAGGGGAAACAAAAGATGTCTCTAGCTGTGAAAAATCCAGAGCACAAGTGAAGAATGCACTATTTAAACCAAAGATTAAGCTAAAAATAATTAGAAGCTATGGTGCCTCAATCTTGATTTTTCTTTAAATTGTACTTCTTGTCACGTTCATTTGAATAATTAAATAATGCTATTACTGTAATAAAGGTTTAGGGCTTCAGTTTCAGAAATTTAAATGATGTTTATATATTTTAAATTAGCTTCTAAGTTACCCAATCAAGATAGAGGAATTTCATAGATATTTGCTTCTCTGCCTTGTATCAACTTACACCTGATGTCAAATGGGATATGTCTTACAAAATCAGTCCTATTCAGTGGCAAGGCTTTTCATTTTTATAACATTTTCTTCATGGTCTTTTTTTTTTTTTACAAAGTCTAATTAAATATCATAGTTCCCTCTTTTACAGACAAAAAATAAGCATTAAAAGAATAAATGAAACTCATCCGACCATTCTGGAAAGCAATTCAGAACTATTCTCAAAGGGCTATAAAACTGTCTAGCCATCTTTGACCAAGCAATATCACTACTAGATCTGTATCTCAAAAAAGTTTTTTAAAGGGGAAAAGATCTTTTTTGTACAAAAATATTTATAGCATCTCTTTTGTGGTGGCAAAGAAAAGGAAATTAAGAGGATATCTCTCAATTGGGGAATGGCTGAACAAGTTGTAGTAGATGACTGTGAAAGAATATTGTATTATAAGAAATAATGAGCAGAATGAGTCCAGAAAAATCTGGAAAGATATGAACTGATACAAAATGAAAAAAGCAGAATCAGAAAAATATTGTACAGAGTAACTGTAATATTTCATAATGATCAGTTGTAAATGACATAGCAATGTAAATGACTCAGCAATACAAGGATCCAAGACAATTCCAAAGGATTCATGAGGAAAACTGCTCTCTACCTTCAGAGAAAGAACTGATAGAATCTGAATACAGATTGAAGTATACTATTTTTCACTGTGTGTGTGTGTGTGTGTGTGTGTGTGTGGTCTATATTTTTTCCCACAACATGACCAATATGGCAACATGTTTTTCATGATTATTCATGTATAGCCTATATTAAATTGCTTACATCTTAGGGAAAGGGATGGAAAGAGAGAGAAGATTTGAAACTCAAAGTGGTTTTTTTTTTATGTATGTTAATTTTTTTTTGTAATTGAAAAAATAAAATATTTTAAAAATTTTAAAGAAAGAATTAATATTGACATAAACAAATAGGAAGAGAAAAAATCAACCACTAACTAGGGAGTTAATTTGTAACCATTGCTCATATATACATATGAACATCAAAAATAAAAATAAAAATAAAAATAATTACTTCACTTTTTTTAAAAAGATAAAAATAATGTGAATCATCTTGAGGAAAATTCATAGGCCCTGCAAGTGACCCTATACAAAGTTATTTGGCAAGTGCTATACATATGTATATATGTGTAAGTATGTGTAGAGAGTATGTAGGTAGGTATGTAAGTATGAATGTGTGTTCTACATGAACCATCAAAATTTTTCTATCAGACTAAAGGGTTGTTTCAAAACTGGGCAATCCCTATTAACACTTTTGTGTTATATATTATGTATTAATTTTAATATGTGCCTATTAACAATCTTTGTGTTATATGTTATAAATTAATTTTAATGTGTGCCTATTAAAAAAAAGAGAGAAAAAACAAAAAGAAATGACATCATATGGAGAGAGCCATCTGTACCCAAAGAGGACTGTGGGAACTAAGTGTGGATCACAACAGAGTATTTTCACTTTTTTTGTTGTTGCTTGCTTTGTGTTTTCTTTATCATTTTTCCCCTTTTTGAATTGATTGTTCTTGTTCAGTATGACAATTGTGGGAATATATATAGACAAATTGCACATGTTTAACTTCTATTGGATTACTTGCTATCTAGAGGGAAGGGAGATGAGGAAAGAGAGGGAGAAAAAATTTGGACCTCAAGGTTTTGCAAGCATGAATGTTAAAAACTATCTATGCATATGTTTTGAAAATTAAAAGTAAAAAAAAAAACAAAATGACATCATAAAATTGTGGAAATATGTTTAGAAGAATCACACATGTTTGACATATATTGGATTATTTGCTGTCTAGGGAAGGGATATGAGGGAAGAGAGGGAGAAAAAATTTGGAACACAATGTTTTGCAAGCGTGAATGTTGAAAAGTATCTGTGTATATGTTTTGAAAATAAAAAGTAAAAAAAAATCCCAAAAAATGACATCAAAAAAAAAAAAAAACTGGGCAATCATTCTCTACTTACCCAAATTTGCTTGGTGATAGTAATGTTTCACTTAGAGTAATTTTTCACTTTTCGATTGAAGAGCAATTTTCAAAGTAGTAAGGGTTTCTGTTCGTACTGTTTATTTGCAATAAACAATGGCTGGGACATTTTAGTTTATGAAAGAAAGAGTCTATTTGCATTAGTTTTCAACAATTTCTTAGCGTTAAAACTTTTTAAAAGGATTTTTTAGGAATTGAAATTGGTGAAATACAACAGTTGTATCTTCATAGCTGCATTTCCAATGACTAATTTCCCCCATTTACAAGTGTAGATTAATGTGGATCCAGCCCTCTACTTTCTTAAACTAGACAATGTGAAATCTTCTTTCAGATTGCATACACATCTATTTAAAGCACTGATATTATTTAGAAGGGGGAAATCCAGACTCTTCATTTAAACAGCTAAACTTCTTTGTAAAAATCCTACCAAAAATGTTACTAATTATCAGATAATGTGGATATTTATCTAGTATTGATGGGGCATTAGTCCTGGTTAAGAAATTAATTTTTCCCTAATCACTTCATCCATTTAAAACTTGTCTCCTCAGTTAGACTGTTAGTTATCTCAGGGAGCTTCTGACATCTCAGTAACTATGATAGGGTTAAGTCCTAAAAGAGAACTTAGCACATATTTGTTGATTATTGACTGCTGAGTTGGACTATTAAAAGACTCAGGTGGTGTGAATAGAGTGGATATGAATTCAGAGGAAGACAGAAACTTCTGTAAATCTAACTGCCTTCTGGCAAGTGGATCTTAAGCACTAGAAAAGAATTGAGAAACAGCAGTTAGATGTAAAATTTATTCCCACAATTCATTTCATGCATTACTCTTTCCTTTAAACTTGAACTTTAACAAATTATTTGTATAAGGAAGTTTCAAGGCCTGTGGAGGAGGAAGGAATTTGTGACCAAAGAAGAATTAGAGATCATTATTGATCACAAAATAGATCATTTTGATTATATTAAGTTAAAAAGTTTTTTGTACAAACAAAACTAAGGCAAACAAGATTAGAAGGGAAACTGGGAAAACGTTTTTACATTAAAATGTTCTGATAAAGGCCTCATTTTCAATTTTTATAGAGAATTGCCTCAAATTTATAAGAAATCAAGCCATTCTCCAATTGATAAGTGGCCAAAGGATATGAACAAGTTTCAGATGAAGAAATTGAAACTATTTCTACTCAAATGAAAAGGTGCTCCAAATCACTATTGATCAGAGAAATGCAAATTAAGACAATTCTAAGATACCACTACATACCTCTCAAATTGGCTAAGATGACAGGAAAAGATAATAACGAATATTGGAGAGGATGTAGGAAAACCGGGACACTGATACATTGTTGGTGGAATTGTGAAAGAATCCAACCATTCTGGAGAGCAATTTGGAACTATGCTTAAAAAGTTATCAAACTGTGCATCCCCTTTGATCCAGCAGTGTTACTACTGGGCTTACATCCCAAAGAAATCTGATTTTTTTTATTTTTAAAAAATATTTTATACTATTGACAGTTATTTTAAATGGAATTTCTCTTTATATCTCTTGCTGTTGGACTTTGTTATTGATATATAAAAATGTTGATGATTTATGTGGATTTATTTTGTATCCTGCAACTTTGCTAAAGTAGTAGATTATTTCTAGTAGCTTTTTAGTAGATTCTCTGGGGTTCTTTAAGTATAACATCATATCATCTGCAAAGAGTGATAATTTGGTTTCCTCATTATCTACTCTAATTCCTTTAATCTCTTTTTCATCTCTTATTGCCAAAGCTAACATTTCTAATACAATATTGAATAATAAAGGTGATAGTGGGCAACCTTGCTTCACTCCTGATCCTATTGGGAATGGTTCCAGTTTATCCCCATTACATATGATGCTTACTGATGGTTTTAAATAGATACTACTGACTATTTTAAGGAAAAATCCATTTATTCCTAAACTCTCTAATGTTTTTAATAGAAATGGGTGTTGGGTTTTATCAAATACTATTCCTGCATCTATTGAGATGATCATATGGTTTTTATTAATTTGGTTATTGATATAATCAATTATGCTAATAGTTTTCCTAATATTGAACCAGCCCTGCATTCCTGGTATAAATCCAACTTGGTCATAGTGTATTATCCTGGGGATGATTTTCTGTAATCTTTTTTGCTAATATTTTATTTAAGATTTTAGCATCAATATTCATTAGGGAGATTGGTCTATAATTTTCTTTCTCTGTTTTCAACCTACCTGGTTTGGGTATCAGTACCATGTCTGTGTCATAAAAGGTGTTTGATAGGACTCCTTCAATCCCTATTTTTTTCAAATAGTTTATTTAGCATTGGAATTAATTGTTCTTTAAATGTTTGGTAGAATTCACATGTAAATCCATCTGGTCCTGGGGATTTTTTCTTAGGGAGTTGCTCAATATCTTGTTCTATTTCTTTTTTCTGAGATGGGACTGTTTAGGATATTTACTTCTTCCTCTGTTAGTTTGGGCAAGCTATATTTTTGGAGATATTCTTCTATTTCATTTAAGTTGTCGAATTTATTGGCATAAAGTTGGACAAAGTAACTCCTCATTATTGCTCTAATTTCCTCTTCATTAGTGGCGAGTTCTCCCTTTTCATTTTTAAGACTAACAATTTGATTTTTCTCTTTCCTTTTTTAAATCAGATTTACTAAGGGTTTGTCTATTTTGTTGATTTTTTTCATAGAACCAACTCTTAGTTTTATTAATTCAATAGTTTTTTTTTTTTTTACTTTCAATTTTATTGATCTCTCCTTTTATTTTTAGAATTTCAAGTTTAGTGTTTGACTGGGGGGTTTTAATTTGTTCCTTTTCTAGCATTTTTAGTTGCAAGCCCAATTCATTGACCTTCTCTTTCTCTATTTTATGCAAACAGGCCTCTAGAGATATGAAATTTCCCCTTATTACCACTTTGGCTTCATCCCATACATTTTGGTATGATGTCTCATTATTATCGTTTTCTTGGGTGAAGTTATTAATTATGTCTATGATTTGCTGTTTCACCCAATCATTCTTTAGTATGAGATTATTTAGTTTCCAATTATTTTTTGGTGTACTTTCCCCTGGCTTTTTGTTGAATGTAATTTTCATTGTATCGTGGTCTGAAAAGGATGTATTTACTATTTCTGCCTTACTGCATTTAAGTTTGAGGTTTTTATTTTTGTATAGGTTCCATGAACCGCTGAAAAGAAAGTGTACTCCTTTCTGTCTCCATTACGTTTTCTCCAGAGATCTATCATATCTAATTTTTCTAGTATTCTATTTACCTCTTTGACTTCTTTCTTATTTATTTTGTGGTTTGATTTATCTAATTCTGAAAATGCAAGGTTGAGATCTTCCACTATTATCGTTTTGCTGTCTGTTTCTTCTTGCAGCTCTCTTAATTTCTCTTTTAAGAATTTAGATGCTACACCACTTGGTGCATATATGTTTAATATTGATATTGCTTCATTGTTTATGCTACCCTTTAGCAAGATATAGTGCCCTTCCTTATCTCTTTTAATTAGATCAATTTTTGCTTTAGCTTGATCTGAGATCAGGATGGCTACCCCTGCTTTTTTGACTTCACCTGAAGCATAGTAGATTTTGCTCCAACCTTTTACCTTTAACCTGCATGTATCTTTCTGATTCAGGTGTGTTTCCTGTGAACAACATATTTTAGGATTCTCGCTTTTAATCCATTATGCTAACCATTTCCTCTTTATGGGGGAGTTTACCCCGTTCACATTTATGGTTAAAATTACCAATTCTATATTACTTGCCATCTTGTTAACCCCTGTTTATGCTTTTCTCCTTTCTTTTCCCCTTACCCCCCTTCTCAGTATTAAGTTTGTGAGCACCACTTGCTTCTCACAGCCCTCCCTTTTTAGTATCCCTCCCCCTGCCTTAGAGTTCCTCCCCCTATCTTACCCTTTCCCTCACAGTTTCTGTATTCCCTTCTGCTTAGCTTATTCCTTCCCTTTTTACTTTTCCCTTCCCACTTTTCAATGAGGTGGGAGAAGTTTCACCATAAATTGAATATGTCTAAAATTTTTCTCTTAAAGCCAATTCTGAAGGCAGTAAGATACCCACTATATTCATCCCCCTCCATTTTTTCTCTCAGATATAATAGGTTTCCTTTGCCTCTTCATGAGATGTAATACCCCCACTTTACCTTTTTTCTGGTACAATGTCCTTTCCACATCTAGTTTCTAGAACAAGGTATACATGTATTTTTTATACATCTTTATAGCAGAAATATAGTTCCCAAGATTTATTTTTAACTTTTTAGGTTTCTCTTGAGTTCTATATTTGTAGATCAAACTTTTTGTTAAGTTCTGGTTTTTTCATCAAAAATAGGTGAATTCGCTTATTCGTTGAATGTCCATCTTCTTCCCTGGAAAAAGATGCTCATTCTAGCTGGGTAAGTTATTTTTGGTTGCATACCAAGTTCCTTAGCCTTTTGGAATATCATATTCCAGGCCCTTTGATCCTTTAATGTGGACGCTGCTAGATCCTGGGTGATCCTTATTGTGGCTCTTCTATATTTGAATTGGGTTTTTCTAGCCTCTTGCAGTATTTTTTCCTTTGTCTGAGGGTTCTGGCATTTGGCCACTAGGATTCCTTTCAGTAGGTGATTGATGAATTCTTTCAATGTCTATTTTACCCTCTGTTTCTATGACTTCTGGGCAGTTCTCTTTGATAATTTCCTGGAAAATAGTGTCCAGGCTCTTTTTTTCATCATACTTTTCTGGGAGTCCAATAATTCTCAGATTGTCTCTCTTGGATCTATTTTCCAGGTCTGTTGTTTTCCCAAGAAGGTATTTCACATTCTTTTCCATTGTTTGATTTTTTTGGTTTTGCTTGACTGATTCTTCTTGTCTCCTCAAGTCATTCAATTCCATTTGTTCAATTCTGATTTTCAATGAAGTATTTTCTTCATTCACTTTTTTAATATCCTTTTCTAATTGTCCAATTGAATTCTTTTGTTCTATGGAATTTTTTTCCATTTTGCCAATTTTATTTTTTAGAGAGCTATTTTCTATTTCCAGTTCACTAATCCTATTTTTCAAGGATTTGATTTCTTTATCCACTCTGTCTTTAAATGAATGGGATGACTTCTCCAGACTCTCTTGCCAAGCCTCCCTCTCCTTTTTCCATTTTTCTTCTAGCTCTCTTGTGAGAGCCTTTTTAATTTCTTCTATGAGATTCATCTGGGCTGAGGAACAGAAGATCTCCTCCTTTGGGGATTCACCTGGAGACAGTCTGCTTTTAGTTTCCTCAGGGTTTAGAGTCTGCTCTCTATCCATATAGAAGCTGTCAAGAGTTAAGGTCCTTTTCAATTTTTTGCTCATTTTGTCAGAGAAGAATCAAAGACAAACTAGCAAAGAAAAGAAAAAAGAAAAAACCCCTAAATGGAGTCTGCTTTTTTGGGGGGAGGGTCTGGGTGGTGTTACAGAGCTTCCTCTACAGACTGCTGGGGCAGCAGCAAGGAACTAGCAGAACTGTGCTGCACCTGCACTCTGAGACTCCAAGAGCATGCTGAGACTCTGTGGGGGAGGGGTGTCCAGGTCCCAAGAGACTCCAGCTGTTTGGGATTGTATTCTTCACCCCCCTGTGTTTTTAACTACTCTGCTGGGCTACTGACTTGCTGCTAGAGCAAAGTATCCAGTCCTGCAGCAAAGCTCTCCCCACAGAGTTGGCTGAGATTACACCCCACCCACTCTGGGTCTGCTCGGCTGTGAGCTGCCTGCCGGGCTCTCACTGCTGCCGCCTGCCCTCAGCTGCCTGATCTAAAACCTTCCCTGCCCTCGAGCAAAAACAGACCTTTCCTGGTGAATTTCAAGGATGTCTTCTTTTGGTAACTATTTGTGAGGTTTTTTTTTTTCAGTCAAGCATTAATTCAGAGGCTTGTAATGAAATGGATTCTGAGAGAAAATGCAGAGCTTACACAGCTATGTGCTTCCTCTCCGCCATCTTGGCTGGAAGTCCCTACTGGAAATAATTCAACTGTTTAGCAGTTACAGGAAACAAAATAAATCCACATAAATCATCAGCATTTCTGTGTTCCCAACAAATTCCAAGAGCAAGAGATACAAAGAGAACTTCCATTTAAAATAACTGTAGATAATATAAAAAATGTGGGAGTCCACCTGCCAAGAAAAAGTCAGGAACTATATGAACACAATTGCAAAACACTTTACATGCAAATAAGGTCAAATCTAATTAACTGGAAGAATATCAAATGCTCATGGGTAAGCTGAGCTAATATAATAAAAATTATACTTCTACCTAAATTAATCAACTTTTTCAGTGCCAGACCAATCAAACTCTCAAGAAATTATTTTATATATCTAGAAAAAAATGATAACAAAGTTCTTCTGGAAGAATTTCAAGAGAATTAATGAAAAAAATGCAAATGAAAGTGGCCTAACTATACCAGACTTAAACTATATTATAAAGCAGTGGTAATCAAAACCATTTGGTACTGGCTAAGAAATAGAGCCATCCAGCCCTTTTTGTAGGTGGCTGGAAACTGGAAACTGAATGGATGTCCATCAATTGGTGAATGGCTGAATAAATTGTGGTAATTGGATGTTATGAAATATTATTGTTCCGTAAGAAATGACCAACAGGATGATTTCAGAGAGGCTTGGAAGGACTTACATGAATTGATGTTAAATTAAATTAGCAGAACCAAGAGATCATTATACATAGCAATAACAAAATTATATGATGATCACATCTGATGCATATGGCTCTTTCTAAAATATATAGTGAATTGATATATTTATAAGAATACAAGCCATTCTCCAATTGATAAGTGATCAAAAGATATGAACAATTTTCAGACAAAGAAATTAAAACCATTTCTAATCATATGAAAAAATGCTCTAAATCACTATTGATCAGAGAAATTAAAATGAAGACAGCTCTAAGGTACCACTACACACTTCTCAAATTGGCTAAAATTACAGGAAAAGGCAATGATGAATGTTGAAGGAGATGTGAGAAAACTGGGACACTAATACATTGTATAGCCAAAGAGCTATCTAACTGTGCATTCCCTTTGATCCAGCAGTGTCTCTATGGACCTGTATTCCAAAGTGATCATAAAAAAGGAGAAAGGACCTACATATGCAGAAATATTTGTAGCAGCCCTTTTTATTGTGGCAAGGAACTGGAAACTAAGTAGATGCCCATCAGTTAGAGAATGTATGAATAAGTTAAACAATAGGAATATTATGGAATATTATTGTTCTATAAGAATCAATCATCAGGATGATTTCAAAAAGGCTTGAAGAGACTTTCATGAACTGATGCTCTGTAAAGTAAGGAGAACTGAGAGAACATTATACACAACAAGATTATATGATAATCAATTCTGATAGATGTGGCTCTTTTCAACAGTGAGGTTCTTCAGGTCAGTTCCAGTAGTCTTATGATAGAGAGAGACATCTTCACCCAGAGAGAGAGCTGTGGGAACTGAGTGTGAACTATAACATTATATTTTCACTTTTTTGTTGTGGTTTACTTGCTTTTTGTTTTCTCTTTCATTTTTTTCCTGTGTTGATCCCATTTTTCTTTTGTAGCATGATAATTGTGGAAATGTGTATAGAAGAATTGCATGTGTTTAATGTATGTTGTATTACTTGCCATCTAAGGGAGAAAGTGGGGGCAAAAAAAAAGGAGAAAAAAAATTGGAACATAAAGTTTTCCAAGGGTTAATGTTGAAAACTATGCATATATTTCAAAAATAAAAAAAAAATTTAAATGAAAAAAATCATTCCTTTTAAGGAGAAAGATGCATTAGGCAGTCACTAGCTACTGCCAGTGCTCTTTAAAATATCCAAATCCTTCTACTATGGTTTTATTTTAAAGGAACTCCATAATCTGAAGCTTCCACATATCAATTAGTAGTTATTGATATATCCTCTGACCTTTCTTTTCATTATATTGATTATTGTGATGACCGCATATTTTAAAATCTGTCGGAGTCAGGAATTCAGGTTAGGGGAAAATCATCGATCTTTATTCTTAGTAGAGGTGAAGAAGGATTGAAGGTGAAGGGGAATCGGAGGTGAAGGGGGGGTCACAATAGCAATGTGAGCAGCTGTGTCAAGAAGCCAGTCAGCAGTCTCTTTTTTCTGCTTCTCTCTCTGCCCCCTTCCCCTTCTCCCTCCTCCCTCCGCCTCCAACCACCAAAATCGTCATTTCCTATACAACACATCAGGACTTGCACAAAGAGTGGTGGGGGCCATTCTTTCTCCAAGCATATATATTAATAGAGTATGGTCCAATTACTATTTAGCCTAACGTGCTTGGGATTTCAGTGCATCAACTCGAATCTCAGCCCATTACAGATTATAATTATAATAATGTTCTTAATTTTGTTAACTGTTTGCAATTCTCTTTTCAGATACTCAAGAATTTCTTTCAGTACCCTTAAAATTGTGTAATCTCTAGAATGAATTGAGTAGGGAGATGGCAGAGAGAATTGAACTTTGGCACTAGATTCAGTAAAACATGTATTCAAATCCAGTCTCAGATACTTAATAGTATCTTGGCAAGCCTTTTTGTTTTTTTTTTTTTTTGTTTGTTTGTTTTGTTTTGTTTTGTTTTTTTGCTGGAGAAAGCAATAGGAAGTAACTTCAATATCTTTAAAATGAAAAGCCCAAATGTGATCACCAAGAGTAGAACATGATTAAAAATGACACAAAAACAGCAGTCAGAATGTATCCTTGTTTTTATTTGTCCTAGGTTGATTGCTCTTCTCCCCTAAGCTTTCTTGCACGCTATCACTAATTCTTTTTGTGGCATGTTGGACCTTGTGATCTTTGGAATAAAATATGACAGCCCCATTGCACTGATAGGAAAATATAATTTATATATATAAAAGAATTGTTCATGTTTAATATATATTGGATTGCTTGCTGTCTAGGGGAGACAGGAGGAAGGGAGGAAGAAAAAGAGTGAGAAAAATTTGGAATACAAGGTTTCACAAGTATGAATGTTGAAAACTATGCATATATTTTGGAAATAAAAAGATAGAACCAAGATGATGGAGAGCAGACAAATGTCTGTGTGATCTCCTTCAAGCTTCCCTCAAATTAACAGCAGATCAAGCCTCTGAATTGGTTTTGGAGTGACAGAAGCCACAAATATTTGGAATACAATAAATTTCCAGAAGATACTTTGGAAGACTTCAAAAAAGTTCTGTTTTAATTGGACAGGGAGAGTGGCTGCTAAGCCCAGACCACAGCTCAGGGACCCAGGGCAGGGAGTCAGGGCATTGCTGTGTCTGCACAGGGGAATCTACTGCAAGGTTCTTAGGCTACTCTGTCCTGGTTACAAGCCAGTGGTTAAGCAGATTTTCTGTAAGACACCCAAAAGCAAATACAAAAGGCCAATTGTGAGCCACTGAGCCCTGGAAGAACACAGGACTTGACTGCACTTACCCAGCCCTGAAAGTCAGTCAGTAGAACTGCTCCTGGGCAAACTAAAGCAGCTGTTGCCTCTTTGCTTTAAGAGCAGAACTCAACCTTAAAAAAAAAAAAAAAAAAGCAAAAAGAACTTTGACCATAGACAACTTTTTATGGAGAAAGAGAACAGTCCCCCAACCCTGAAGATCCTAAAGGCAAATCAATACTAGATGAAGTTCCAAAGGGTGATATGAGTTGGTCCCCATTTCACAAGGCTATCTTGGTAGAATTCAAATAGGATCTTTAAAAAGAGTTAGAAGAAAAATGGGGAAAGGAAATGAGATCTTTGCAAGAGGATATGGAAAAAGAAAACCAGAAATTATCTGAAGAAAACTCCTGAAAAAATAGACTTGATGAAATGGAAAAAGCATATAATTACAAAATAGATATGAAAAAAGAATTCATTGAAAAACAAAATCTGTGAAATGGAAAAAATACAATAAAGAAAACATTTTAAAAGTTCAATTGGTCAAATGCAAAAGGATATTAAAAAGCTAACTGAAAAAAATGAAGAAATTCTAAAAATTAGAATTGAACAAATCAAAGTGAATGACTCAATGAGACTTCAAGAATCAGTCAAACAAAACCAAAGAAATGAAAAATAGAAGAAAATATAAAATATCTCATTGGAAAAACAAGTGACCTGGAAAGTAGATATAGGAGATACAATCTAAGAATTATTGGACTTCCTGAAAACCATGATGAATCAAAGAGCCTAGACATCATCTTTCAGGAAATCATCAAGAAAAAATTCCTGGATGTCCTAAAGCCAGAAGGTAAAATAGCCATTGAAGGAATTCACCACTCATCTCCTGAAATGAAAACTCTAAGGAACATCATAGCTAAATTTCAGAATTATCAAATCAAGGAGAAAATATTGCAAGCATTCAGAAGGAAACAATTCAAATATTAAGGAGCCACAATCAGGATTACTCATAACCCAGCAGTTTCCACTTTAAAAAATCAAAGGGCAAATAATCTGATATTTGTGAAAAACAAAGGAACTTGGATTGCAGTCAAGAATAAATTATCCAGAAAAATTGACTATCATCTTTCAGGGAAAAAGATGGACATTGAATAATACAGGTGAATTTCATCTATTTCTGATGAAAAGACTAGAGCTGAATAGAAAATCTAATCTTTAAATATAGAACTCAAGAGAAGCATAAAAAGGTAAAAAAAAAAAAAAAAAGAAATAAAGAAAGAAAAAATAGCTTTCTTTTGAAAGTTAAAAAGCTCATATCCCTATATGGGAAGATGATATGTTTAATTCTTAAGATCTGTATCTCTGTTACGAATATACTTAAAGGGTGCAGGGATAATTTGATTTTATTGTGAGGATTTTAAAAAGAAATAGATGAGTAACAGTGATTCTACTGGAAGAAGAGGAAAATGGAGTTAAAATGGGGGTAAATTACATCTCATGAGGAGGCAAAAAAGGCCTATTGAAATTGAAGGAAAGAGGAGAGGGGGATGAGCATTGTGTAAATCTTATTCTCATCCAGTTTAGCTCAATGAGAGAATATCAGACACATTTAGCTTCACAGAGAAGCTTGTTTCACCTATAGAGCAGGAGGAGGGTAAGGGGGAAAGGAAAAGAGGAGGCTAACAGAAGGGAGAACAGAAAAAAGTATAAAAAAAGGGTGCTGTAAAAGGGAAGGGTTGTTTGAGGAAGGGGGTGATCAGAGACAAAACACTGGGGAAGAGGGAAAGTAGGAAAGGGAAGAGAAAAATATAATTGAAGGTAAAGAAGATGGCAGGAAATATGGAGATAGTAATTTTATCTGTGAATGTGAATGGGATGAACTCTCCCATAAAACAGAAGCAGCTTGGATTAAAAACCAGAATCCTGCATTTAGAGTAAAGGTAAAAGGCCAGAGCAGAATCTATTATGCTTCAGCTGAGGTAAAAAAAAAAAAAAAAAAAAAAAAAAGCAGGGGTAGTAATCCTGATCTCAGATCAAGCAAAAGCAAAAATTGATTTAATTAAAAGAGATAAGGAAGAAAACTATATCTTAATTAAAGGTACCATAGATAATGAAGTAATAACAATAACAAACATATGCACCAAGTGATATAGCATCCAAATTCCTAGAGAAGTTAAGAGAACTGCAAAAAGGATTAGACAGCAAAATTATATTAGTAGAGCACCTCAGCCTTGCTCTCTCAGAACTAGATAATTCAAACCACAAAATAAATAAGAAAAAAGTTAAGGAGGTAAATAGAATCCTAGAAAAGTTAGGGGTGATAGACCTTTGGAGAAAATTGAATGGAGACAGAAAGGAATATGCCTTTTTCTCAGCCATACATGCAACCTATACAAAAACTGACCATATATTAGGGCATTAAAAAACTTCAAAATCAAATGCAGAAAGACCGAAATAGTAAATGTATTTTTCTCAGAACATGAGACAGTAAAAATTACATGCAATAAGAGGCCAGGGGAAAATAGAACAAAAATTGATTGGAAACTAAATAATCTCATCTTAAAGAATGAGTGGGTGAAATAACAAATCATGACTCAATCAATAATTTCATTCAAGAGAATGACAACATGAGACAACATACCAAAATTTGTAGGATGCAGCCAAAGCAGTTATTAGGGGAAATTTTATGTCTCTGGATGCTTACTTGCATAGAATTGAGAAAGAAAAGATCAACTAATTGAGCTTGTGACTAAAAAAGCTAGAAAAAGAACAAATTAAAACCCCCCAGTTAAATACCAGATTTGAAGTTCTGAAAATAAAAGAGGAGATTAATAAAATTGAAAGTAAGAAAACTATTGAATAATAAATAAAACTAAGAGTTGGCTTTATGAAAAAAAACCTCAACAAAATAGATAAACCTTTAATTAATTTAATTAGGAAAAGGAAAGAAGAAAACCAAATTGTTAGTCTCAAAAAATGAAAAGGGAAAACTTTCCACCAATGAAGAGGAAATTAGAGAAATAATTAGGAGTTATTTTGCCCAAGTATATGTCAATAAATATGATAATTTAAATGAAATGAAGGAATACCTACATTGTCCTGATTAACAGAAGAGGAAATAAGTTACTTATATGGTTCCATTTCAGAAAAAGAAATAAAACAAACTCCCTAAGGAAAAACCTCCAGAGCTAGATGGATTTATATGTGAATTCTACTAAAAATTTAAAGAACAATTAATTTTAATATTATACAAATTCTTTCAAAAAATAGGGAAAGACGGAGTCCTATCAAATTCCTTTTATGACACAGATATGATGCTGATACCTAAACCAGGTAGAGAGAAAATAGACAAAGAACATTATAGAGCAATTTCCCTAATGAATATTGATGCAAAAATGTTAAATAAAATATATTAGCAAACAGATTACAGAAAGTCATCTCCAGGATTATACACCATTACACCAGGAATTTAGGATTTATACCAGGAATGCAGGAAAACTATTATCATAATTGACTATATCAATGACCAAACTAATAGTAATCAAATAACCAACAATCATACTACTATCTCAATAGATGCAGAAAAAGCATTTGATAAAATTCAACATCTATTCATATTAAATACACTAGAAAGTATAGGAATAAGTGGATTTTCCTTAAAAACCATCATTAAGCATCATATGTAATGGGGACAAATTAGAACCATTCCCAATAAGATCAGGAGTGAAACAAGATTGCTTATTATCACCATTACTATTCAATATTGAATTAGAAATGTTAGCTTTGGCAATAAGAGAAAAAAAAGAGATTTAAGGAATTAGAGTAGGTAATGAGGAAACAAATTATCACTCTTTGCAGATGATATGATACATACTTGAGCACCATAGAGAATCAACTAAAAAACTACTAGAAATAATTCACAACTTGAGCAAAATTTCAGAATACAAAATAAATGCACAGAAATCATTGGCAGTTTTTTATATTACCAACAAATTCCAGGAGCAAGAGATAAAAAGACAACTTCAATTCAAAATACCTGTGGATAATATAAAACATGTAGAAGTCTACCTGCCAAAGCAAAGTTGGGAACTATATGAACACAATTACAAAACACTTTCTACACAAAGAAAGTCAGATCTAATGAATTTGAAAAATATCAAGTGCTCATGGATAGGACAACCTAATATAATAAAACTACAATACTATCTAAATTAAGCTATTTATTCAGTGCCATACCAATCAAAATCTCAAGAAATTATTTTAAATATCTAGAAAACATAATAACAAAGTTCATTTGAAAGAACAAAATATCAAGAATTTCAAGGAAATTAATTTTTAAAAATGTAAATGAAGGTAACTCACATTCCAAAAATGTTTGTGGAGGCCTTTTTTGTAGTGACAAGAAACTGGAAAGTGAGTGCATGCCCATCAGTTGGAGAATAACTGAATAAGTTATGGTATATGAATGTTATGAAATATTATTGTTCTATAAGAAATGATCAGCAGGATGATATCAGAAAGGCCTGGAGAGACTTGCATGAATTGATGCCAAGTGAAATGAACAGAATCAGGAGATCATTGTACACAATGACAAAATTATATGATGATCAATTTTGATGGACATGGCTTTTTTCAACAATGAGATGATTCAGACCATTTCCAATGATCTTGTGATGAAGAGAGACAGAGAGAGGACTATGAGAACTGAGTGTGGATCACAACATAGCGTTTTCATTCTTTTTGTTGTTGTTTGCTTGCATTTTTTCTTTCTCATTTTTTTTTGATTTGATTTTTCTTGTGCAGCAAGATAATTGTGTAATATATTTGCATATATTGGATTTAACATATTTTTGCCATTTTTAATGTATATTGGATTGCTTGCTATCTAGGGGAGTAGGGGGAAAGGGGAGGAAATTGGAACACAAGGTTTTGCAAGTGTTAATGTTGAAAAATTACCCATGCATATCTTTTGAAAATTAAAAATCTTTAATAAAATTATAAAATAAAAAGCTAAAAAATAAAGAAAAAATAATTCATTACAGAAATCACATTAGATCTTTTCTACTTTTGTCTGGTGGTGTTTTGATTTTGTCTTTTCAATTTTATGCTTAAGTGTCTTTGCTTTGATCTGAGTCTCTCACCAAACTTTCTTTAAGCTTATTATTTTCTCCATTGCAACTTGTTCTTTTATTAGATAATAATCTTCATGATTTTCCATTACTCTTTTGGGTAAAACTTGGTAAACAATATATATAAGTTAACTTACTCTTGCTCATAGTTTCAATATCTACTTGTAATCTATCTGTTTGGAAAGATCAATAGCATTTGCTGACTAAAATGGTTTCTAGGCTCCTTTGGTCTACTCTTTGGGATAATTGGTTTATACCAATTAAGGCAATTTAGGGAAGGATATGGTATATAAAGTCAGCTACATTTATAATGGATATAGTACTATAGAAGCTACTGCTGAAAATCTTTGAAAAATCTGGGATCATAAAATCATTTATTTAGATAGCTAGGTGGGATAGCAGATAGAGTGGTAGACTTTGAGTCATGAAGAATTGAGCACAAATGTGGCCTCAGATACTGTGTGATTCTGAGCAAGTCACTAACTTCTTTGTGCCTCAGTTTTTTCATCTGTAAAATAAAAATAATAGTATCTACTTAGGGTTTTTGAGAAGATAAAAAGAACTAATATTTGCAAAACATTTTGTAATTATAAAGCATGTAAATGCTTGTTATTATTATTTCTATTGCTAATAATAATGTTATTATTATATTCTATAGCTAGAATATTGCTATATTCTATTGCTAAAAATAATATTATTATTATTATTATTATTATTATTATTATTATTATTATTATTATGCCTGACAGGGATGTCCGGGGCCATTTATTTCATGCCACTTAGAGGAGAGTTAAATGACTTAAGATCACAGAAGTAGTAAATATCAAATTGAACCTAGATTTTCTGGTTTGGAGTCAATGTTCTTTCCACAAGGCTATCTTGGAAAACAAAAGAAATTAACCAATTAGAAGTAGGCAAATACTATCTTATTTTTAAAAGTCAGTTCTATTAACTATGCACATCAGCTTAACACCAATCTCTAGCAGCATTGCGCAATAGGTTATTTTACACTTAGTTTGAAAGCACAGAGTGATTACCAGGGCCCACTGTAGTCTTACCACATAAAATTTAAAAAATTTCCTTTTTTTTGGTAAGTTTACTTGTTTGTTCACCTTGGAGGATGCAAACAGCTTAGTGGTTTAGAATTTTAGCAAGGCATTTATCAAGTTTCTCATGATAGCCTTTTGGCTAAGATGAAGAAATGTGTACTGGGGTGGAATTGGTGCTGGTTCAACAATTATTATATGAATGAAATCATTAATGAATCAATACTTACTAGGATAGTAGTCTCTAGTGATATACAAGTGAGCTTTATAGTTAATTCTCCTATTTCTGATGTTAGTAAAGTCTTGGCTGATGACACAGAAGGCACAATGTATCAAATTTGTGAATGGTACAAACCTATCAGAAATAATTAATACATTAGATTACAAAATAAGTTTTCAAAAGGAGTTGACAAGCTTGAATATAGACTGAAATTTTAGAAATGAAATGGAATAAAGATAACTATTAGTTTTTTTTCACATGGATTCAGAAAAGAAAGTACATAAAAGTAAAAAAGAAAGTACAGAATAATAAAATTTAATAGCCATCATGTGAAAATGGTCTAAGGGTTTTCACTGACTGCAAACTCAATATAACTCATCCCAAAACTTAATGTAATCTTAGACTTCATTAATTGATGTAAAACATTCAAAGTGAGGGATGTAAACATCACCAATATATGCATGCCAGTATGATAAGATCACATTGGAAATATGCCTATGAAAGGCACTATGTTATAATAGACAGATCATTAGGTTTGGAATCAGAGAACCTGCATCTAGTCTTATTGTTTACTACCAGTGTTATCTGGGTTAAATAACTTAACATCTCCATCTTATTTTTCTTACCTTTGAAATGGGAAGCTTGTTTTAAAGATGTTCAAGATACTCTAGTCCTAAATTTCTGATCCTATGTTAAATCCAGGTTACCACAATTTAAGGGAACCATATTAAATTATATTGTTCTGGAAGAAAACAAGCAGAATAGTAATGAATGCTTGCTGCTATCATTGCTTGAGTCACATTCAATTCTTTGTGACATCACCATTCCCCCTGTTTGAGGTTTTCTTGGCAAAGATTCTGGAGCACTTTGCCATTTCCTTCTCCAGATCATTTTACAGGCAAATATGGTTAAGTTATTTGCCCAGGATCACACAGCTACTACGTATCTGGTCTGAGGCTTGATTTGAACTTAGAAAGATGAGTCTTCCTGACTTCAGAACTACCCACTGTGTAATATAACACAAATGCTCTGAACCATATCATGTAAGGATCAGTTGATAGAAAGGATCATATTAGTCTCAAAAAAATAAAAGCTGGACAAGGATAAGAATAGTCATTTTCTTATTCTTTGCAATTCTGGAAGAAGAATGAGCTAGAATTTGCAAGTAAAAGTAAAAATGAGGCAAATTTGAGTTTGATTAAATTTTCAACTTGACAAGTATGAAAGTGTCTCAGTATATATATATATATATATATATATATATATATATATATATATATATATATATGCCACGCATGAACATACAAATGACAAAGGGCTATTAATGGATACAAAGTCAATAATGAAATCATTTCTTTCCTCAAGTTACATGTTATTGTAGGAAACAATATATAAATAGATGATAAAATAATAATAAATGAAAAAATATATACAAAGTTCAAAGGGAAGGAGTAATACACAAGGGTCAGTTCTAGGTTTAGTACCATAGTATGTTTTCATCAACCTATTATGACTGATGAATTTGTTGATAAAACTTAAATTAAAGAAAAATCTTATAGGAGGAGCTTGATCAGAAAGGACAGGAAAAAAAAGCAGAAAAAGAATACCACAAGATCAAAAACAGATCAAATGAGATCTAATGGGAGTAAGTTCAGGACATGAACATAGCGAACTGAGACATAAAACACAGATAAAAAATATGTCTGTGCTGGTCTTGGCAGTGAATACCTCTGCCCCTTTAAGAAACAGAGAAGCTAGGTCAGTTGACTTATTAAAAATGAATGGGTGATTCCTCTGTTCTCTCATCACCATACTATTCAACCTTACTCTAACTCCTCCAACCCTGACTACTTCTGTCCAGGGCAGATCTCTAAGCGACATTTATGTATGCAGCTCAGGACAAAAGATGATTCTTCAAAAGACAATGATAAAGAATGGCTGGAATAGAAGATTGAACTGTCTAAACATCTATTTAAAAACAGCAGAGATTGTCTTATGAGATAGATCATTATTACACAATAAAAAATTTCAAGCAGGATAAACATTTACTTCTTTGTGAAGCTGTATAGAGCATTCTAAAATTGAGTAGAAGATTGACTTAGATCATCTTTATATTCTTCTCCAATTCTAATAATCTATAAATTTATAGTTTTAAAGAGTTTCGTGAGTGAAAGATTGTTGTTAGTGTATATGGTAATATTCACTGTATTTAGTACCTTCATTTTTTGCAGAGGTGGCCAACTACTAAAAGTAGAACACTACATATACTGGTAGACTTAGTTGATGGACTGGTTAATTTTGCTACTTAAAACAAATTTCTTTGTTATAAGGGATTGCTTTCTGGATGATTAGAGTGAGAAAGAAATTCTAATAAATGAGGTTATGTAAAACAAAATCATTATTTTTAAAAGATTCACTACAATTGGAACAATACTTAAAAAGGAAAATAACTTTTAACTAACTTGGGGAGACCTATTGATGATAAGCAACAAGAAAAATGGTCATTGATTTTGTACTTATCAGAAAGGTGAAAATATCAAGAGAAGCATTAATTACTTTTGTATAAAAGTACACAATTTCACAGTTAATCTTAATGCCTATTATTGATCATATGCTCTCTCCTCTGACTATCCTTCATAAGCATTACCTAGATTGAATGCTAACTGGCTTGTGAGAATATTTTCTTACAAAGTATGCTTTCTGGGAAATGAAAAGGGGGAAAATTATATCAGAAAATGCAGATTTTGTAGGAACAAAAGATATTAGTAAAAAATGTTTTTTTAAAGATATTGAGTTGTCAAATGTCCAACATAGAAACAGAATGACATTATACAATAAATATGTGTTTTTAAAGATTCAGTGGATGGAAAATTAATCTTTATCATTCTGTCTCATAAGACATACACACACACAATAGAATTTATCTTCCTTTTTCCATGATGAAGCAGAAGACTGAGTTTATCTAACATCACTCAATTAAAATAATAGGAAATTCCTATGAAAACATAGCGTCTCCAACATTGGTGTTCCATGAGAGGCACAAAAGAAACATGGGTTAAATTCTATCCCTGAACAAAACAGGAATGATTTTTTTGTTTATTTCTAGGACAACTGTTAGAGAAACTGAGAGAATCACAGAGCTAGAAGGAACAGTAAACAAGGGTATCCTATGTTGAACATGGTGATAAAGAGAAATGTTTACAAGATCAGAATAAAAACAGGACTGATCAATAAAAGAGAAATGTCCCATGTATGGGACAGAAACTGTAATTATAAAACTACAAAAGAATAGGGAATTGGGGGAACTCTGTCTATTGAGGGCAGTCATTTTCTTTTTTTTTTTAATTCACATTTATTTTATTTTATTATTTATTTTTAACACACATTGCTTTATGAATCATCTTGGGAAAGAAAAATCAGAGCAAAGGAAAAAAACTATGGAAAAGATTAAAAAAAATAGAAAAAAATAAATGAACAGTATGTTGATTTCCATTAAGTTTCCTTAGTTCTTTTTCTGACTACAGATGG